>NW_022146107.1:841910-869713 GCF_002938485.1 Sitophilus oryzae
CTTTGTCAAAATACCACCGGATAAATCCATTTAGTTGCACGGCGATGAGGTTGCTGCTACATGCTTACAATGAATGAACATTTTGGCCTGAATAAAACCACTGATAGTTGAAACCCACCAGCAACCATTCGATAGTCTAATTCATTCGATAGTTTCCATCGCTAATCCTAATATCTTAATGTTAATTTCCTAGGTGATGTTAAAACAGTTGCAACACCATAAATCGCGACATAAATGGTTGCAGTACCCGAATGTTTTAACATTTTCTTTCAATTCCTTATGGCCAATAATCAGCTGTTTTTGAGCTCTCTTTTGCTCAACTTTTTAATATCATGCTATGAATAAATCTTAACAGGAAAAACCATTTAATTTTTCTCTCACTATCTTTTAGAAATCTGGAAATGTAAAATATTTTATTCAGTAATGCTAAAACGTAAATAGGCATTATTTTTTTATAAATGTAAACATACCAATTATAATTTATGCAAACATACCAATTATTTGTATTCGTAGTTAAATACAACTATACGATTTTGGTTCGGACAATATTGTAACAAAAATATAAACATTACTTCTTATAATATACGTATATTATATTATAAAACAAATAGGTAAATAAATGGAAATGCTGCATTACCACAGAACAGTGCTTACTTTTGAAATGACACTCCACGATGTTTTAAATTCTTTCATTCTTACACATTTCTCCGTGTAGACCCATTTTAAATGCTAATTTTGGTCCTTTATATAAAATGAAACAATTATACACTAATAGTTTATTAATAGTTAAGAAATATGGAAAAATAAAAGCACCCCAGACAGCTGATCGCCAATCAGCTGTTTATTGACACTGTTGACCACGTCCAATTCCCCTACTATAGAAAATACTATAACAACAGAGCGGCGTTGCCAGATTAAAAATTAATCCAACCGGTTGATGTAAAAATGACGAAATTTACAAATATTTCTTGTAATCTTTGACTTGAATCTTATTAAGTACTAAATAAAATTATAAATATCGAAATTTTCAAACGTAGTAAGCTAATTATATTATTATTTTCTTAAGATTTCCCCAAAGTATACGTATACAAAATTAAAAATAAACACAGGCTTTGACAAATCTTCCATAGACTTGGCAACATAACAAACAATAACAATAGGATGTTGGCATTCGCATAAAATGTAAACAGTTCCCCTGTGGATATAACAGAGCGCGTGTTTATCACCATTTTAATGGATCTTCTTTTCTATATATATATTTTTTTCTTCGATATATTGCCTCATGGTAATGATATGTGAAGGTACGGTCGACGTACTACTGACTGCTGTTCGCGTATCAAATTCCATCCAAATAGACTCTTCTTTCACTTCAATTAACTTTGGTATGGTTTCGGTTTCATTTTCTTCAACGGTATATGTTCTGGCTCTGACATTATTACTAAATCTGCTTTCAAAGAATTTTTAGCGGGTGCCGCGAACTTTTTTTAAACCTAGCATTAAATTCCGTTATCAATTTATCTAGTAAATTTTTGGATAATTCTTTACTCGCTTTTTTTTGTAAATTATTTAATATAGACAAAACGCTACCATTTCCTGCCATTCATACTTAATCAGTATTGCACTAGCCTCAACGACGGTTACATATAGTATCGTCGTAGATTAAAAATGAATAAAAAATTACTTCTTTTACTGTTAGACGAAGACATCACGACCGTGTCTATCACAAAAAGAGAAAAAGTAAATGAGATGTTCAAAAATAGAGAAAAAGAAAGTACCTTTCATAGTTTGGTTTATAAATACCTCGCATGCAACGATACTAAACTTATGGAATTCTTTAGAATTTCTCAATTTGCAAAGGTGTTAATTTTAATTAAATCTGATATCAAAAAACTGCCGACTAATAAATACCCACGACCTATTTTACCCTCGGAAAAATTGGAAATTAGTTTAAGGTAAGTTGAACATTTTCCTTCTTTTATTACTATTACTTATAAATAAAGAAACAAAGTTATTCATTAGTTGTAGAACAATGTTTTACAAATCAGTGTGTGATAAGGTATGCTTGTCATTATTGTCATACTTGTCGAAAGTATCCGTTGTGGTACGTAGTGGTTGATTCATTCGCATTTCTATCTCGGTTACCACCTGACACATTTTCATTCTGGCTTCTGTTGCCAAATTTGGTAGAAATGCAACCACAATATCAGCCATCGAATCAAAATAATTGTGTGTCGGAGATATTGTAGGCTTCGGCTGCTCTGTTAAAAGTTTAGCCCTTGTATATATATTTTTAAAGTAGATCAACCTAAGACGTTTATGGACTAAGACTACTAGATGGCAGGACCGGTTTCCCTACAGAAATATTTTTTTTGTTACTCTGAATTTTGAAGCTACCAATAAAAACAGAGAAAATAAAAATCGATAATTTTCGGACTGTGCCAATTGGTTACTAATCGACCAGATACTTTTTGTCTATTAGATATGCTATAAAAGCTGGCAATTATACAATTCGACCGACAAATACTTCAACGCCGACGAGGCCGATGTTTCTCACTGATAAGAAATTAAAATGTTTGTTTAGATAATTTTCGAGGTATTTTTTCTTTCTGAATGCACATTTTATAGTATTTTATATTCTTTGTCCCCTTGACCTATTATCCTGGTCGCACGTATGGAAGTTCTGTTTCTTCTAGTTTTAGAAAATGTTTTTATTTCTTTTTTTTTGCAGTTGTAGGGTAAAATTAGATTAATTTATTAAGTTTAATTATAGTGTTTAGTGTAGCATGTTAGTCTACCAAAAATAGTTTAGTAGTGTTTTTATAGTTTATTTTGTAGTTAAGTAGTAGGTGAAGGGATAATTTTGTTATTTTTTCTTTTTGTTTGATAAATTAGTAATCAAATTGATAGTTTGTTCAGTGCAGAATACAAGAATAAGTAGTTGTGTAGTGTTTTTAAGAGATTATATTCGTTTATTTTGTAGTTGAGTAGTAGCTGAAGGGGTATTTGGGTATTTCTTCTTTTTGTTTTTCTTGTAATTGTAGTAGTTCTATTAAGTATTGTGATAGATACACTGTATCTTCCTTGGTTTTCTGGTAGCAGAATATACGAAAAAAAATCTGATCAAATTTATTTGAAATTAAATTAATTTAGTCATTTGAAATTAAATTAATCTAAGCTTTTCAGCGATATAGGTATATGTGTTTTTATCGAAAAATTACAGTTAGATACAGAGTTATAGTTATAGCCAATTCTTTTCTTTCTTGGCTAATTTCACTTAGTTGTCATGGTATTCGTACTCTGTTATGATTTATAACATAAAAACACAGAATATATTATTAAACGGTTCTTTACGATTTACATTATGCAAACTAAAATTTCATAATATCACTACCCCATACATATAAATGTTCTCCCGTACCGCCACTTCGAGGGGGCCCATGCAATTGGTCCACCATCCACCTCTTCCGATCCCTGAGTTTGCATAATTGTTGTGCTATAAATAATTTTTAACATTTCTTTCATTATGGGGAAGTTTATAATGAAAGTCATATTGGAACCACCCTACTGCGCGACTATCTAAATTTAACTTTTCTAACATGTCTTGAAAACCGTTCTCTTAAAATCGTAAATAACGTTCACGACGTTAGGAGGACGCAATCTCATTAAGGATGTGATTATCTACAACTTTTATCTGAAAACTTTTTGATTAAAATAAACTATAATGGAATTAGGGACAATTTTTAAAATAGCCAAAGTTTTTTTTTCGAAATATCTAATAATCCATGAACTTTTTCAAAAATCTGAAAGGCGCATATTTATGACCTCACAAAACTGCAATTCTTTCCCCATTTAACCGACTCTCTATCTGCAGTAGTTTTCGAGAAACCTATAGAGAACGTCGTAGAAAACACCCTGTGTATTGAAAATACTGAAGACCATAATATAAACAGAATAAAAAATAAATTTTGCATTATCTAATTAATTTATTTTCCTGATACATTTTTTTAATGAAAATGTACCTACTTGAATTATTTCAGTTAGATGTATTCTGCTTTTAGAAAGTTTTATGGTTTAACGGGATTTGTGTATGAGTTAAAATAATGAAATTTTTAGTTTTTATAATTCTGCACACATACAAAGTTAAAGCAAACTTGATTTTAAAACTATGGCCATATTTTACATTAATAAAGATTTAATTGGTGTAATAAAGATTTAGATGGTGTATTAAGTACAATATATTTATTTTAATGTCAAATAATATTGAAGCAAGTTGCAATTTTTTGAACATTTAATCAAGAATGTAAAAAGTTTTATGTTTTCAAAAAAAAAATATCGTAAAATTCGTTAAACAATCAATTTAGAATAAAATAATCTAAGAATGAAATGATTCTTTAATAAACCTGCATTAAATCAAATTAAAATAGGTATGTAACTTTTTTTGAATATTAATTATCAGCAATTAACATTATCATAAATTATAAATAATGTACCAACATATCGAAATAATAATTTCTTTGTTAATACGATTTAGAATTCTTAAAATAACAGGCAAAAATAATCCACAATTTACAATAAAATAAAAGTTTCGTTTAAATTTATTAATCAGCTGATCACTATTAAAGTTCGCAGAAACCCGGGGCTATATTATTACATTACTCTGAGGAAAATAACGAAAATAATCGATATTTTTGACTCCGCCCCGAAAGGTTCACGATTTTTCCTCCAGTTGGCAGCACATTTTGTCTAGTCGGTTGAGCAACTTTAAGAATATATAAACAAGGGTTTAGCGTATAACAGAGATCTTCATGTCTTTTCTCCAAAATAGTCGCCAAAGAATTTTCACTATTCTTTTTTCTCTCTTTTACGAATTAAAAATTATTGTCGGAAACATCGCATGAAGTACTAGTACTAGGGGTTGATGTTATATTTTCTGTATTAATATTATTTTCATCTCTATTTGCATGATTTGTACTGACTGATGAAGGTGTCGTTTATGGTAGGAAACAGTTGGAAGACCGGGATAGTCATGAACTAAGAGCAGACAGCCTTCTTCTTCGACGTCCTCCGTATCTATATTGCATAGAAATCCGGCTTTAGAAAAACACTTTTTTATTGTTATCGGGGAAAAATTTTGCCAGGCTGTAGAAATCCATATCAATGCGTTCGTTAATGAAATAACTTCCGTAGAGCATCTTAAAAATTCTGAATAATGCCTTGATCCAACGGCTGGCAATGTGAGGTGGTGTTCGGTGGAAGAAAAATAAGTTTGACATTATCCAATGCAATTTTGGGGTGCGATGTTGCATTATCCAGAAACAATACTACTATTCTGTTTTGCTTTTTCATCTTAGTATCAAATTCATGGAGCCAGGTAGTCATGAAGTCTGCTGTCCAAGCATTTACCACAACACTATACAAAGGCCACCAACACTTTTTTCCCGACACCCCTTTTTAATAATTAGCTATACCATTTTCATGAAGATCTACACCCCCCATGTTTTGTTGTACAACTTGAGAACATTATACTGTTCTATATGAACATCTTTTTTGCTTTACGATCATACCTTTTCGCTCTGGATACCGGTTCGTCATTGTAATGGTTACTTATGACTGTGACAACCCAGTTGTCGTTCGATCATACTAATGATGCACTGGTGACAGTATCGTGCGCCGCGATATAATAGCCTCGTTGTTTTTTAGACACTACTTTGGTAGGTTCTGACAACGGAAACTTCTATTTTCCCTAATAGTACCGCCATCAAAATAACCTTTTTCGGTAAGATGAGAAAATATCTTGAACGAGGAAAAATAATTGTCAAAAAATACTTGATGTTTGCGTGGTAACAGGTAATATAGATAATAAATCGACAACTTGCACCGCTTCTGTACCATGTCTGGTACAGATTTCTCCTTATTTGGGTTTGAATATAAATATCTGTTTGACGAACAAATATCCACCATAATTTGACACCAAATCTGACAGGTTTGCCTTTGATAAACATTTTACACGAGTGCCTTCCCAAGTATGGAACAATTATTTGTTCGTCGATGCACATGTATTTAGTCCTAAAACTTGGCCAAAATAATTTTATACCTCTAATAGCTACATTTGTACGTTTTATATGAATTATAGGGTAAAAAATGGTAAAATAAAGACTTATTAAGATATCAAAGCATTTATTCATCACTATTATCATCTTCAATAATATTAATGTTTCTAAGATCACTTTTAGATATGGAATTTAAACATCATAAGGTTTTTTTTCTTGTTTGACTTGATCCCATGCCCGTTATTAGGGGGTCAGAAGTTAAAAGAAGTATTATTAGGACATCTATGTTGCAAGACTGTATGAGAGTTTGTAATTTAATCTATATAACCTAATACATTTGTTGCGTGCTTCTTCAGAGAGCAGTTTCTTCGGAGAGTTGACCTATTGGAAGAATAACCTCTTTAATAATATCGAGTTCATGATAAAGTGCCTTATGTAATGTAGGGGACATGGGGTAAAACTTATATAACGACACATACAGTTCAGCCGTTTCTCGGTAATATTTTTCAAACTCTCCTGTATTTATTTTAAACCCGCGACACAAAGCATCTAAAATCACTTTTATCCGATATATCAGATTTTTATCGACTCCTGTTATTGCCGCCGATATTTCGTATTCCTCAAAAAAATCTTTACTAGTCCCGTCGTTTGTGTTTCCAAAGTTTGCTTAGTTAGTTTTTGATTTGGACGTTGACCAACGCTGGTACGTTATTTTTTGAGTTTTGAGTAGTTTTTGGTTTCTTTGATCCTGGTTTGTGTAGTGGTGACTGATTATTTATCGTGCCCAGTAGACTGGTTTAGGGTGCACGGTATTTCTATCATTACAAGTTTAATGTGATTCCACGTTTTTATTATATTTCTGTTCTTTAGTGACTTTTTCACTGCTCGGACCTTTTTTCAAACCCCACCGATACCGTCTGGTGCGCCTTTACCATGCCCTTTTTCTGAATAATTCCAAGTAAGAGCCATAAGTGAACTGGGAAAGAGAGAGAATTTCGGCAACTCAACAGCAAACAAATAAAACAATTTGAAATTTCGGTATTGGGTCGATGGGCCGTCACTTAAAAAATGTACTTTAGTTATATTTGGAATTACAGTAATTAGAGATTCCACAACGGACTTGAGATGGATGAAGTACTAATTCATTTTGTTGTAAATTGTCTTTTAAAGCTCTAATGATTTTATACTGGTGGATTTTACTTGCCGTATGTTGCATGAAAGAAGGAAAATCTGTCCCCGTAAGTATATCCAAAGAAAATAATGAAAAAAAAATTTCTTCTTTTTTTTTCGATTTTGTTTTTTTTTTTTTTTTTTTTTTTTTTTTTTTTTTTTTTTTTTTTTTTTTTTTGTTTTTTTAGTTTTCTGTTGCATAACATTCCTTTTCCGCCAATTAAAACAACTTCCGTTTTTATTAACCACTTCCAATACATTGTTTCTTCTTCAGAAACATAGGAGTTAAATTCAATTTTTTTGTGCATGCATTCAAGGCATTTTCTTTCGAGGCAAAATTCTGTTATTTGTCACAAAAGAGTATGCTCGGTATTAACATTTCGCGATGGTTGGGTTCATTATCTAAGGTGTTATTAGGTTCTTTAATAATAATGCTTCTACATTTTTCACAGGTACTTGTACATAGGCAAGTGTCTCTTCTGGGGTTTTATGTTTGGGGGCTTGGCCTATTTTTCCTGAAAGGGGCGTTGTTGGCAGAAAAATGAATAACTAATCGGACAATTCGTTTCGGCCATAAAATCTTTATGTAAATACTTTAACGATTTGTTTAAAACCCTTTTTATCGAATTATTTTTCTATTTGGAACTATATTTTGTTGTTGTTATAAGGTTAAAATTGCGAGTTTGTTGTCTCCCTAAGGCACTTTTTAGTATTATTTTACGTTAATTTATTTCTGTGAAGTTAGTTTGTTCGAGCTTTTCTTTAATTCTATCTTTGTGGCCTTTTTTATGCTTAAAAGGTTAGTTGATGATTTTGTTGAGGTCAATCTTCATGCAAAACCAGTTTTAGTCTGGGGCACATGCAAAGTAGAGTCAGGACTCGCTATCCAGCTAAATGTATATTACTGACTTTGTTGTTTTTTCATGTTTTTTTAATTCATTTCTTAATTTTGCAACGGTCCTATACGCTTTTGCCCTGTCTTTTCTAACCTTCCATGTTCTTCCGTATTTTATCTCTCATGACATGATATTTTTATATCTATACAATTATACGTCAACCAAGTTTAAAAACAGAGGAAAATCAGATGTAGAGGCATGGGCATACCAATAAATGAAGATTCTTAAAATAAATTGAAAAAAGTTTTTTAAATGTATCCTTCTGCTACGGTGAGCTCGGTTCGAATACCGCAGTTAAGCTACATTAGACGATGCGAGTAGACGGAATAACATCTTAGAAACTTTCATCATTGACATAAACTATTAAACATGTTATTCTTACCCTTTTACATTAATTTGTCAAATAAAACGATTGGAGACATACTTAAAAGGAGTTATAAAATTGCTTTTACTTAGATGGGTGATGCCACGAGGGGTTGGCCATTGAACTGCAAGTTTTAATTTGGGTTTCCCCTCGCTGTTATTCCCTCTACCGGTGATTATTTTTACGTCTTTTGTTTTAGATGAACTTCGTCTTAGAATGTTAATGTTGATGTCCAAGAAATGATCTACCGATTTTAAAGCTTTGACGTAGAGGAAGTGAAGGTCGAGCGTATTAGGGTCTTTCAATCCCTGTGCATTCTCTTTCAGGAATGCTTCAGCTGCTTTACTATTGGCCATTTCGGAGTAAAAAGTCTGTTTGGCTGCTAAAGTCGAATAAAACCTGCCGATGTTAGTTTCGCCGCGTTGGAAGTGCTGTCGAGATTTTTTGTTCAAACTCGTACGTTTTCGCCGGTATCATTTTTTTATTATCAGAACAAGTGAAATTACGTATCGCAGTTAAATTTTTGGTTATCTAAAAAATTATGAGATTATATAAGAGTTTCTTGCCTTGAACTGCTAACATAGAAATTAATTCCACGCTGTTTTCGTCATAATGTGGATCAACCTGCTCTCACTACCGGTTTCAGGGCCCTACCCCATCGTCAGGTGAGCTTGGGTATTTCCACAAAACGACGACCACAACGCAGAGTATATAAATACGACTTGTCGTAAAGTAGCGGTAAGATATTAAGTCCCGTATCGCGAGATAGCGGCCTGCGTGCAATGGTAGTACTTTCGTACCATCGAGGCACAACTATCGATAGTTAAAGGATGGTAGAAGGTTTTTTTTCAGGCAAACTAAATTATAAAATGGAAAACAAATTTCTTGCACTATAGGTATAATGCCTAAAAGGTTAGTTGATATTTGTGAGGTCAATGCTTCATGCAAAACCAGTTTTTTTTACGTCTTGGGGCACATTGCAATTTTTTAGTAAAGAGTTAACTCTACCATTTGGTGAGTCTCGCTTTATTTTTTTCTTCAGCCTAAAATATTTGTATTTATACTTGATTTGTTGTTTTTTCATGCTTTTTAATTCATTTCTTAATTTTGCAACGGTCCTATACGCTTTTGCCCTGTCTTTTCTAACCTTCTTTCTTCCGTATGTTTATTTATGAATGATATTTTATACTATACAATTATTACGTTTCACCAAGTTTATATATAATAAGGGATAATATCATTGTAATCGAGAATCGAAAACAGTGGTAAAAAGTTTTTTAAATGTATCCTTCTGCTACGGTGAGCTCGGTTCGAATACCGCAGTTAAGCTACATTAGACGGTATGGGTATATTGACGGATAAACATCTAGAAAACTTCATTGACAATAACTTAAATTATTTTACCCTTTTACATTAATTTGTCAAATAAAAACGATGGAAGAAATACTTAAAAGAGTAATAAAATGCTTATCTTAGATGGCGTGATGCCACGAAGTGGCCTTGAACTGCAAGTTTTAATTTGGGTTTCCCCTCGCTGTTATTCCCTCTACCGGTGATTATTTTTACGTCTTTTGTTTTAGATGAACTTCGTCTTAGAATGTTAATGTTGATGTCCAAGAAATGATCTACCGATTTTAAAGCTTTGACGTAGAGGAAGTGAAGGTCGAGCATATAGTAATAGGTTGTTGATTCGCTACGGCGCGGCGTTACAAAAAAATACCGCTGTTGAAGTAATATTTTCTTTAGACTTCTCACACAATTATCCATCTCCATATGTGTCGCTGAGATAAATATTCGGTTGAATTATTGACCCTCTAAGAGCGATAATTTCATCAAAAGTCGCCATTCTTGAAGTTGGGTTTAGCTCCAATCACGTAAGGGATAATCCTCGTGATCCCCATATCGCATACCTGCCGTGATTTAGAGTCGGCTTAGGCTTTAGAAAGGATGCCGATCTGTTAGCAAGTCAGGGTTGTGTGTCAATAAAGAAGCGCTACACGGTCCGTCATATATGTTTTATTCTGTTCTTAAAATTTGCAGTGTATGTACTTTAAAATAAGAAAAAGTTTGGTATCAAAATTAACTTGATTATTTAAGATGATATTTAATTTCAAACTTTAATTTTTTTTTAATTATTAATTGCTAAAAACTATGCATTTTACTCGAATATTCTAAATTGCGATTTGTCCAACTGCAAAAAATATGACTTATTACTTTGATTAAAGTCATATTTTTTGCTACTGTTAAAGTATCACATTTTCCGATAACTATTATCACCCTTTCCGTAGCATTGAACTAAATAAATTTTGTGCATCTGTAACATTTTAAAACAGTAAAAAATATGATATTAATTAAAATTCTATCAATAATAATCTATTAAAGAATGAAAATCAAATTACATTACTATAGAAACGCATTTTGATTTTTAGGACTTTCAGACTTTTAGGAAAATAAGCAATCATATTTTTATGTTTTTTTTTTAATTTCTCTAAAATGGTATTGAAATTTGGAAAAGTATAAACGGTATTACCCATTTTAGAAGAAACAAATCTTTTTATGAAGAATACATTTTTCTCAAAATGTCGATAATAAAAAGGTTTTTCTTCTTCCAAAGACAATCCGGGACATACTGTTAAAGATAAAATCCACCATTAGTTAATTTTAATATACAGGGTGTCCCAGAAATAAGTTCAAATATTTTAACTGGTAGTATAGTTCAACCCCAGAAACACGCCTATGAGTTTTTTTTTCGCGAAAAAAAATTTTGAAAATTCGAAATTTTTTGAAAAATTTTTTGGAAATTTTTTTAGTTTTTAGTTAAAAAACATAATTTCTTGATAATATGGCAACATAGGTATTAGATTAAATTTACAAGAAAGAAAATCCAGAAAAGATCCAGTGGTTCTCAAAATTTTCGCAAAAAATAACTTTTTTGGAAATTTTAAATGTAAAATAACCGTTATTTTGGACTTATTTGAAAAACGATAAAGAGAAAATATGTTTGTTTTATCAAGATCTACCACCCCTTAAAATATTTGCACTTATTTCTGGGACACCTTATATAGTTCTTTTTTAAGTTGCTTTTATGTCTGTAAACCTTGTTTTTTGTTTCCACGTATCGATATAATAAATATCTTAGTACCAAATTGAAATATATTTTATGTATCAGACTGTTTATTATTATAGACCCATACAGGATATTACATTTTTATTGCTGTTACATTTAATATAACATTTATGAAGGGTCAAGTAAAATCATATCTTCGATCGATTTTATAAATTACGCACTTCACCTATATTCCAATTTATTGAGTATAGCAACAAAACTTGCGTTTATATAGAAAATTGAACTTAGATTTTCTACAGAAACATTTGCTCTTCTCATTATTTCATTCTAAATTTGTTTATATTGACGGTTGTGAATATTGACTCATAGACGTGTTCCTGGGGTCGAAATATACCACCTCTAAAAATATTTGCACTTATTTAAGACCCACCCTATACAGGGCGTTCCGAACTGTATTCCGGAAACTTCGGCAGCATATCCTACAGATAAAAATAAGTAAAAAAGGTCGTAGACATACATTTAGACCTAAAATGCTTAGTTTTGGAGATATAGGGCGTAGAAGTTTCATTTTCGATCGATTTTTTCGAAATAATTTCGAAATAACATCAATATTTGGATGAAAATTGATGTCTGGGAGTTTTTTGACATGATAAATTTGATTTTGATGTCAATATGACTCCTATTTGTAGGGGGCGCCACCTACTTGTGTTTTAACTGTTTTGAAGAGTAATAACTTTTCGTCCGTATCCCTATAAAACTACTGAGTGAAAAATATACATTTCCGTGATTTTTTACGTAAAAAATGTCTCTTGGTAAAAATCGCTACAAGCAACCGTTCTCAAGATATTTAGAATGGAAATAGTCAATACATGTCATTATTGACAAAAAATAAACATGTTGAGTAGATAGTTATTTGACTGAAATGATAAATTTTGGAACTTTTTATTTCCTTTAATTAATTATAAATTTTCTTGGAAAAAATGATGATAAAATGTTTCTGTTGAACTTTTGGCACAAAAACAATTCAAATTTATGATTTCAGTCTAATAACTATTTAGTCAACATGTTTAGTTTATGCCAATGATAACAGGTATACCGTGCTGGCAACTGTTACTTTTGGGTCGGCATTTACATGTGTGGAAGTAAATCGCATAGGGATCTTATTAAGTCGGAGTGAGAAAAATGCGACTGACCGATGCGACGGAGTGCTGTCGCGGCGTTGCCGATACGCCTTTCCCTATTAAGTAAAGTAAAATCACGATCGCAAACCGCTTATTTTTAAAATACTTTTTTTTCAAGAGATAACTAGATAAAATCATTAGACATGTGTCTAAGCATCTGAAATGGAATTATAAGGATATCGTTAGGGTGTCATTTTTTTATAACGAGAAAACGTCAGTAATCGCGATAATTTAAAAACTCAACTTTTTAACACATAACAGGCCATAACTCAAGTACCACTTTAGATATTGAAACTTTTTTTTATTTTCAAGATCGGATATTTTACAATATGTTTACATAAAAAAAATTCGATAAGGTTGTTTTTTCCATTCAAAAATTATAAACAATCCATCCATTTCCTTTTAGAGCATAGCAATTTTCAGCAATCGTGTAATTTTTTGAAATAAAGATTTTCACTTACTGTCTACAAAGAAAATACAGCAGAAATATTAATAAAGTTCTTGAAAAAACTACAATCTATTATTTCTAATAGATTTCGAGATATCGCTAAGAATCCAACAATGAAATAAAATACTGGGTGTTCCCTTAATCTAAGGGTGTTCCATAAGAGAAGATATAACTTTGGTATGGATCTTAGTTCTGACAAACTCTGTACGTTTAAAAATAATTTTAAATTATGCGCATTGCCTTCCCACATATACTCATAAAATATTTTGTTTCTACATCTTTCCGTTTTCTTATAATCAACCGAGGGGAATGAGGTGCACCACCGCTGTTGCGAGCCGGTGTGGACTCGACCTAACCTCAATATGGCCCACCGATGACCTTAACATCGCATAGACACCGCAATGATTCATTCGTTCGAAAAGAATCGAGTCCCACTGAATGGACTAGTACATACGAGAACAATCGAAAACCTTCTCTACGCACCTAACGATCTATGGACAATTCTAGAGTTCTTTACCTGTCGGTATAAAAGCTGGCGGCTGTGGCCTACAGGGGCAGTTATAAATATACCAGTGCAATTGACGCGCTAAAATTCAAAATAAATTTAAATCGTTTGTAAATAGTTCTATAAGTCTTTATCACATATTTTGTTAATTAGTGTTAATAAATAGTGTTTAAATAAATTGTGACTTCTATCCACACGGAACCGGAGTAAAAACGTAACAATATTACATTTAAATAAATCCCCATCAAAACATAGAATGTAAAAAATGCCAAGTCTCGCAACATTATTCTTCAACCAAAAATAAACTGTCAAACCACTACAACAAAAGAAATACAATAAATTACACCTTACTTTTGACCACACTCTCATATACAATAATGAGAGATTTATCCATCCTGTGTAGAGAGTGGTTCTTCTGTAGGCAGGTAATACATGAGTAGGATTACTTTTCCTGTAAAAATTATCAATTGAAGATCCAGTCACATACAAAACGTTAAGAGTTAGGTAATATAAAAATTCAGAATTAAATAAAAATTGTAATTTAGTTTATGGAAATTCGATGATTTTTAATTTAGTTTTTTACATGTTGGCCTTTTATATTAAAATCTTATTATTCAATTATTTAACTCACAAAAATTTGTAAATGAGATTATAAGTGCTTAAAAAACCAAATAAAATAAACTGACTTGGTTTTACAAGAGATCTTACAACGTTTTATAGTGGAAGAATAATGTTGCGAGACTTGGCATTTTTTACATTCTATGTTTTTGATGGGATTTTATTTAAATGTAATATTGTTACGTTTTTCGTCGGTTCCGTGTGGATAGAAAGTCACAATTTATTTAAACACTATTTATTTAACACTAATTAACAAAAACAATAACGATAAAAGACTTATAGAACTATTTACAAACGATTTATAACTAAGGAATATTATTTTGAATTTTAGCGCGTCAACTGCACTCGTATATTTATAACTGCCCCCTGTAGGCCACTGCCGCCGGCTTTATACCGACAGGTAAAACAAATCTAGATTGTCCATAGATCGTTAGGTGCGTAGAGAAGGTTTTCGAATGTTCTCGTATGTACTAGTCCATTCCAGTGGGACTCGATTCTTCTCGAACGAATGAATCATTGCGGTGTCTATGCGATGTTAAGGTCATCCGAGGGTGGGCCATATTGTGAGGTTAGGTCGAGTCCACACCGGCTCGCAACAATATCTACAGGGTGGTGCACCTCATTCCCCTCGGTTGATTATAAGAAAACGGAAAGATGTAGAAACAAAATATTTTATGAGTATATGTGGGAAGGCAATGCGCATAATTTAAAATTATTTTTAAACGTACAGAGTTTGTCAGAACTAAGATCCATACCAAAGTTATATCTTCTCTTATGGAACACCCTTAGATTAAGGGAACACCCAGTATTTTATTTCATTGTTGGATTCTTAGGCATAAAATAAAGTAATTATTGTAAGTGTTCAATATGTTTAAATGCTTTGGTTTGTCAGATATTTAAAGATATTTAAATATGCATGCTATAATAAAAAAGTTGTACATTAACACCCTGTACATTACTTTTCAGAGTTAATTTTTGTGTTGCCTTTGAAGTCAGAGAAATAAACTTTACTAAAAAATGTTATTGCTTCGTTAAATGTATACAGGGGTGTCAAAAATTGCTGGTCTATTTTAAATATTTATTTTACATAAAAACTTCATTATTTCAAATACATCACTATGTATTTTTTTTAAATAAGTCGAAGCAGATTTAAATGCTCTTTCAAACTATATTAGGGTTTCCTATACCTAACTGGCTCAGGTTTTGAATAAAAAGCGATTTTTCAATAAAATTGTAGTCAAGATGGCTGGTGTCGCCATGGGAATTTACTAGTGACAGTTAGTAGTTATTTTCAAAATCGACATTAGTTTATGGAGTTTATTAAAATTTATAACAGTTTACTTTTATTTAATTTACCTACAATAGTTTAATAAGTAAGTATTTCTTATTTTATCAAGAAAAATAAAGAAGTAGTTCTTTATTTTGAATATGACGACTGGTGGATATATTGCATTTTCTATAAAATAACCAATTAAGGCAAATTCATTTTCTTGACTTCCAAGGGCAGATTTATGCTAAATACGAAATGCTTTTCGTGGGTTTTGGAGGGCTTTGCTTTTAGACTCCATAGTTTTTTATATACTACACTATCAGCTCTGCGAAATAGGAAAAGTAGTTTTTCAAAACGGAACGCTTATCAAGAAAATTCCTATTTGGATGCCTTTGAGCATAAATCTTTCAGGCCAACAAGCAATTGTCCTCTCAAAATAAAATCACTACTAACTAGTAACATATCCATTCCTTCGGCCAGCAGATAGGTACTGCTTCATTTTTCCTGATATAATAATAAATACTTACTTATTAACCTTATTGTTGGTAAATTAAATAAAAATGACCTGTTATAAATTTAAATAAAGTCTATAAATTAATTCGATTTTGAAAATAGCTACTGTCACTAGAAAATTGCCGGGGGAACCACAAATGGTACAATGTGTATCCGACAGAGGTGGCGGTATTCGTCCTAAAAGTCAAAATTCCTACAAACCGAACGTCACTTCGGGCATGTTCGGTAGTCCTAAAAATTCGGAACATGCCCGAAGTGACGTTCGGTTTGTAGGAATTTTGACTTTTAGGACGAATACAGCCACCTCCAAATTCCGCCACCTCGAAAAATCGCTTTTTATTCAAAATCTGAGCCAGATATTTCTGGAAAACCCTAATATAGTTTGAAAGAGCATTTAAATCTGCTTCGACTTATTTTAAAAAATACATAGTGTTGCATTTGAAGTAAGGAAATTTTTATGTAAAATAAATATTTAAAATAGACCAGCAATATTTGATACCCCTGTATACATTTAAGGAAGCAATCAAAACGTTTAGTAAAGTTTATTTCTCTGGCTTGAAAGTCAGCACAAGAATTAATTCTGAAAAGTAATGTACAAGGTGTTGATAAACTTTTTTATTATAGCATGCATATTTAAATATTTTTAAATATCTCAAAAACCAAAGCTTTTAAACATATTAAACCCTTATAATAAATGCCTTATTTTACGTCCAATAATCCAAAAATGACATAAAATACCAGGTGTTCCATAAGAAAAAATATAACTTTGGTGTGGATCTTAGTTCTGACATACCCTGTACATTTCAAAATAATTTTAAATTATGCACATTGCTTTCCCACATATACACATAACATTTTTTGTTTCTACATCTTTCCGTTTTCGTATAATCAAAGGTGAATGAGCTGCGCCACCCTGTATACAGGGTGTTTCATAAAATATGTGCCATCTAGCATGGAGCGATTCCTCACGTAAAAATAAGATTTATTTTTCAAATCAACATGGGTCCGATTCTGTTTTGTTTCGTAGCTACAGGAGGTTATAAAGTTTAAATTTTGTTTTGATTTATTATAATTTTCTTCCAAGTGCTTTTAGCGATTGGAATGAAAATTTGAGCGTAAAAGTTACTATTAGTGCTACATATTTTAATGCTAAAAAACTATCGACAGAGTCACCAGGGACGTGCATATGGAGTATCACTGGAATATTTTTCTAAAAAACATCTGCGCACTGACTTTTTTTCCTCTTATTAGCAAGTGTGTAGGCCATTTAATGCCGATTAAAAGTTGTATCTTGATATTTTGTCCATTTCAATAAGATAAACGCAATTTTACTAATGTTAATTAATAAAATTAAAATAAAAATAAAATTAATAAATTACTTATTTCATATAATTTATTACTAAATTTTATTAAAATTTATAACGTTGATGTATGTACAGCGCTACCTACAGCAAATTCACTAAAAAAATAATGGCATTTAAGATAATTACAACAGGCCTATTTTTTAAAACTTTTGACATCCTGTAACTTTAAAACTATGCATTTCCGCACCCATGTTCATAAGAAATAAGAACTATTTTTTATATTTTTTGATGAGGAAGCAATGAGTACGAATAAGCACAAAAAATAAAAAAAAATGCGCGCGTAAAGAAGTTTCATTTTAAAAGAATCATCAAAATTGAAGAAGGTAGCCGCGTGGTGGACGGGACAAAAAACTCTTTGAGCTTTTATATGATATAGATATGGTTTGTTATTCAGTGTCTGATGAACTCACATCTAAAGAATAAACTTTTTCTTACGAAGTCATACTTACCGGTCCTACACGACTTGTTGACGGAACACTATTATTTTCATTTTTTTTTGTTCCTGCAGTAGGGTTTTTTTTTATTCGTCTGCTCAGAAATAACACGTATTTCCTCTTTATTCAGAGAATACTCCGGCCTACAATCGGATCTTTTATTACAAGTAATGATATAATCAGATATAATAAAACGCACCTTGATAAATTGTCAGTGATGCCGCGACGCCAGCGGTTCTTCATGCTTTGCCATGATCGTCCTGGAAGCAAGTTTAGCTCTTCTAGTTCTATCCAGACTATATTGCCCATGGACCGCGGAATGGACTGGCTGTCGAGCAGATATCGTATAATAATTTTATCCTCATCTGGGGTATAGGGAGGACCCGGCATTTTCGGCCAACACGAACCTTTGTACGAAAACAGTAACTAAATAAGAAATAAATAGAATGTCTAGAGAATCTAAATTTATAAAACTGAATATTGTTACCTTTAATACTTATTTATGACGGTGATAACGAGGCAGCAGCCAAGACGCGACTATCTGATTGCTTTGTATCTGAACATTTTTTTCAATCTTTTTTCTAACTGAGTTTTAGAAATTCGCGCCAAAATTGGCAATTATTCTTCTTATGAATTATATTTCTCCGAACGTTGAGCGTGTTTTAAAAATATAACTTTATTGAGAAGGTAGGTAATACAGTACTAAAGTTTAACACAGGATCGTGAACAAGATTGATTCTATATAGGGATTACAAGCTTTTATATATAATTTAATGTTAACATAAGCATAAAACTATTCTAGAATATGGGTGGCTTCGTTGGCAGCTTCCATTCATGGGATGCCCATAACTCCTCCCACCGAAGACGAAAACAACGGGGCTCGCTTGTTTTCGAAGTCCTGGAAAGGGATATCTTCTTTCTTGACTTCTTCTGTCTTCTTTTGTGATAACTTCAACCGAATTTGTCTTCTTAGTTTCCATAAAATTATTATAATCAAAGTTACAATAATTAATAGTATAGTTGTGGTGGAACTCCAAGCTATGGTATGGATTGGGTTGACCACGATTGGTTTTAATTGGTTTGCCTTTTCTTCTAGGTTTTTAATATGATGTAGATCAATTGATTGGATCTTGATCTTTTCTTCAAATTTTTCTTTGGTAATTTCATCAAAGGTAATCTTTGGTAAGATGAAGGGATTTCCTTTGATTATATTTTCAGTATTCCAATATGTATTTTGAAGTATTTGAACTCCACAATTAAAAGGTACACTAACTAAACTTGGTTTAGTAATTAAGTGGTACTCTTGATTCTTACAAGTTTTTAATATTTGTAAGTCTTTTCGGCTTGGTATCACAATTATGTAATTGTTGTTTATCATTTCAATTATTGGTTGTTCTGGTACAGCCATTGTTAATTGACAATTTTGGGTCTCCACTCCTTGGATTAAGTTGATTGAACATTCATTTGTGATGGGTTGAAGATCGTTGTGGCAAATAAAGATGTTTTCAACCATCGGACATTCTTCAGGTAAATATTCTTGCATATGATGGCCCAGTACAAGGTAGGGTTGTTTAGGAATTATAATGGTATTATTTATAGGAATGGGAAATAAATGGTATAATTTATAGGTATCTTGATTGAAGATTGGAAAATGTATTATAAATATTATTTTATTGTTTATAAATTTAATTTGTAAATTTGCAACTTGATAATAGTTGTTTAAATTTTCAAAATTTATTATTTTATTTTTCCCATATAGTATTGTCAAATTAGATATAATTTTTGACATATCTTTTGCAGAAATAACAGTACTATGTAGAACATTTAGTTGTGCAAAGCTTATTGCATCTTCTAAATTGTCTAAGAATGTTATTATATTTTGACAATTTAATATAATTTGATTTATAGTATTCTGAGCTTGCAAGAATGCAGTTATGTCATTAATTGATTTCTTTATATTTGATTTTAATGTTTCAATATGTTTTTTAATTATATTTTGATTATTTATGAGTACTGAAATCGTCTCATTATAATTTTGAATAAGTTGTTTAGTTAATGACATATGTAAATTCACTTCACTTTGAAAGGAATTTTGACTATTCTGCAATTCATTTATTGCTTTATCATATTTTTCGCCATCTTCAGCGTCTAGTGTTCCAAATAGCCACTTCGATACTTTTCCGCCTAAATTTATTAAACCTCTTTTGGTTCTTGTATGTGGTTGAACATTATTTAATTTTGTTTTAGCTTCTATTATAAGATATTTGGTATGATTCATCATAGCTTTTAAATTTGGCAGATGTGTATATCGACTTATATTCATTTTATTTAAATTATGATTTATTTGATTATAAAATATTTCAATATTTTGTAATTGATTTATTATTGGTAAAACTTCAATGTAATGAATGAATGTGTGTTTTGTTTCAATAATCTTTGTATTACCTAATAGGAATGGTAATAAAGGAGTTTGAATTGGAGTTATCGTAATGTCATTGTCATTCGTCACTGTCAGACAGGTTCGTGTTCGCAGCATGACTAGTAGAAGCAACAGCAGTATTGTCTTCATTTTGTCCCTGCGAATAAGAAAACTTTTTAGGTTTCTTTAATCGTGATTTATGAATAACTTTATCTTTTGAAGTTATTATTTTCTTTCCTATATCGTCTTTTATAGATATTTTCTCATAACGTGGTTGATCTTTAGATCTTTCTGCTTTTGGATTTTTCGTATAAGCAGATTTTTCTATATTATATTCAATGGGTTCTTCACGATTTTCATTGTTTTTATCGATAATCTTCGTTTTAGTTTCTAGATTTCTTTTATAAATGTTTTTATAAATAATTTTTAATCTTTCACGTCGATCATCAATATATTTGTTGACAATTATTTCATCTGTTAAATCAAAAGGATCTAAAGCATTAAGCTTTCCATTTATTATATCAAAGGGTTTTTGTTTCGTAACGCTGTGTACAGATAAGTTATATCCTAGGATTGCATATTGCATTAACTGTTTAGGTTTTGCATTTGGATCTTTAATTTTTAGGGCTCTGTAATGTTCTATAATTGTTGAATGGAATCTTTCAACAGGGCTATTACTGTTGGGATTTCCTGGAGTCGTAAAATGTATAGCTATATTGTGTAGCTTACAAAATTCTAACAATAATGTTGATTTGAATTCTGTACCATTATCGCAAGTTATTTGGTAAGGAAGACCATGATGATTTATAAATGTTAATAAATTATCCATTACAGTTGTTGCTGTACAAATTGGTTCTAATACATAAGCTTGTCCATACCTTGAGAATACATCAATTAGTGTTAGAAATTTCACATTATGAATTTGGAATGTGTCTAAATGAATTAATTCTAAAGGCTCAGTTGGCGTTGGGCTTAAATTAAATTTTATTTTAGGTGGATTTCTATCATATTTTGTTTGTTGACAAGTGTCACAATTATTTATAAATTCAGTTAAATCTTCCTTCATTTTAGGCCAATAGTATTGTTGTTTAATTCCTAATAAGGCTTCATTGATTCCTCGATGACATGTCTTGTTATGATGATATTTAATTATATCTTTTTGTCTTGTTTCATCACAGACATCATAGAGATATGATTTTGAAATTACAAGTTTGTATGCATTGTGTCTAAATACACTTGGTAGTATAGTACTTACTTCAAGATATAGATTTTCTTTTGCATCTTTAGTATAAATAGCATATAATTTCTTTGGATCTACATAATCCTTAAAGAATTTAATTATTTCTTGTACATAATTAATTGTTAAAATTACAGTATGTCTTGTTTTTATTCCAAATGGTTTGGTAGTTATTACATGATAGTGTCCATTCGGTTTTAGTGTAAATATTATCTGATTTGAATAATTATTTATACAATTTTCTGTTATAGGTATATCTAATATTGGATCTTCTTGTGCAGAATGAACGGTTTCATTATCTGATGGTATTTTAACATCAGGTTGTTTAACTTGAATATCTGATAAAATTTGTATTTTGGATGGTTTAAGTAATTCATCCAATTGTTCCTTTTCCTCTTGTGTAATTGGATTTTCTTGTTCTCTTTGTATATATTGCTCTATTTCAGTATCAATATCTCCAGGGTTACCAATTAGAGACTCATTTTCTACTGCATTTAATTCTATTCTTGATAGAGCATCGGCATTCATATTTTCTTTTCCTTTCTTATATATGATATTGTAATCATATTCACTTAGTTTTAACCGCCATCTCACTAATCGTGAATTTGGTTCTTTTATATTAAACAAATATTGTAATGGTTTGTGATCAGTCACAATTGTAAACTTTTTACCGAATAAATATGGTCTAAAATGTTGAGTGGACCATACTATGGCTAACAATTCTTTTTCTATTGTCGAATAATTTTGCTCTGCTGGATTTAAGGTTCTTGATGCATAAGCAATCGGTAAATCATTTCCTAATTTTCCTTGACTAAGGACAGCGCCTAATGCTATATTTGAAGCATCTGTAGTTAGTATGAAAGATTTACTAAAATCAGGATATTGTAAAATTGGGTTGTTGCATAAAATATTTTTACATGTATTAAATGTTTCGACAAATTCTTTTGTGTGTATAATTTTCATTCCTTTCTTTAAACATTGCGTTAAAGGTTTTGATAATTTAGCAAAGTCCTTAATGAATTTTCTATAATATCCTAATAATCCCAAAAATGATTTGATTTCCTTAGTTGTTTTAGGAATTGGATATTTTAATATTGTATCAATTTTCTTAGGATTTGGTTTTATTCCATTTGGTGTTATAATGTGACCAAGAAATTCAACCTCAGTTCTTAGAAATTCTGATTTATCTAATTGTATTTTTAATTTAGCTTCTTGTAATTTTAAGAATACTTTTCTAATATGTTTAATATGTTCCTCAAGTCCTTTGGAAAATATTATTATGTCATCCATATATACTAGACAAAATTTTCCAATTATATCTTTTAGAATATTATCCATAACTCTTTGGAATGTTGCAGGTGCATTTTTAAGACCAAAAGGCATCCGTACAAATTCATAATGTCCATGTTCGACATTGAATGCGGTTTTCTCAATTGAATTTGGATTCATTTCTATCTGATGAAATCCGGAGGATAAATCAAGAGTTGTGAAATAAGTACATCTTCCTAATTTGTCTAAAATATCCGTAATATTAGGTAAAGGATATCTGTCGTCTATAGTTTTGTCATTTAATGTGCGATAATCGACAACTAGTCTCCATTTTTGTTTACCACTAGCGTCTAATTTTTTAGGAACTATCCATATAGGACTACTCCATGGACTATAACTGTGCCTAATTATTTCGTCATCAAGCATTTTGTTAATTTGTCTCTTTATTTCTTCCTTATGTACCATTGGGTATCTATACGACTTGGTATAAATAGGAATTTCATCTGATGTCTTTATCTCATGTTTAATTTTATTAGTAAATGTTAATTTCTGTGTATCTTTATGAAATATATCCGAAAAGTCATTGCATAATTTAGTTATTTCTTTTTTCTCTTCATTATTCATATGATCCATTCGTAGGTATTTTGTAATGTCACATTTTTGTTTATCTTTACATTGTTTAAAATGTTTAGTATCAAAATGAAATAAATTAAATTTTTCTTTTAAATTATTACAAAATGGAATTACTGGTATAGGCTCATTTAGTTCTAATGTTAAGTTTTCATTAGTATAGTTATAAATTTCAGTATAAGCATAACCATTTTCTGCTTTAGATAATGTTTCTGGAATATAAAGTTTATTAATATTCTGTTTTGGAATTATTACTTCAGAATTTTTTTGATCAACTGGGATTTTTATTTTAGCTACTTCATGGGCATTAATAGAAATTTTATAATTTTCTTTTTGAGGTTCTCTAAAGTATATAGGAAGTTCAAAATTATTACTTATTAATTTTTTATTAACAAAATCTATGTGAGCTTTAAATTTTAATAGTTCTTTTAATCCTATAATTCCATCGAAATATTCGTGAAAATCAAAAAGTATGTAATTTATATTTCCTGGCGAATTAAATTCAGGAAAGCATGGTATATCAGCTTTAAATAAAACAGTTTTTTCTCCTGTTCCAGTTTTTAAATTTGATGGTGAATGGTAAATTTTATTTGCAAAATATTCTTGTGTTTTTTGAGAATTTAAAATTGAATTATAACATCCTGTATCAATTAAAAGTTTTAACGGGGGTTTACTTATTTTTATATACGGTAAGCTATTATTTATTTCCGTATGCATTTCTATATTTACGTTATAGGCTGATGTAGGCTGACATCTTGAAAATTTTCATTCTCATTATCGTTGGAATAGTAATCGTATTCATTACTTTCTGTTAACTCGGCAAATGACTCAGAATAAGTACTCTCTTTGTATTCATTAGTCATCTGAGAATTTTCATTATCATGACCTTCATTATCACGACCTAAGCTATAATTAAGTTGAGATGAATCATTTAGATTCTCGTCTATCTGGTGTAATTCTTCCGATATAAAATTTCTCGGACCACTTGGTTTAAAGAAATTTGGTTTTTTATATTGTAGACTTGAATTTCTTGATGTTGTTGACATCGGTTCTGGTTTGTTCGTTGGTGTTTTACCAGTTGGTTTAAAAACGTCTATATTTTTTGGTTTTCCAAAAACTTCTGCGTTTGTTGGGAAACGTCTTGGGGGTACAGGTCTTGTCTGTATATTTATAGGTCCTGTAGGAAATGCTGGTTTCGTTTGAGCATTTTGAACGTTTGTGTTATTGTCATTATAATTATAAGAATTATTAGTTGCGAAATTATTAAATGAAGTATTTTGATGCAAAGTTTTATATGAATTTTGGAAATAATGGAAGTTTTGTTCTTCTGTAACTAAAGATAAAGCTTCTTCAAGACAAGTTGGTGCTTTTATTCTTATTATATTCTGTAAATTGAATGATAATCCTCTTATAAAAGTTCTTAATGTTGCTTGTTCGTATTGTCTTAAATATATTAATTTTGTCTGTTCGTCCATTTGTTGTATAGTGAAAGAGTTAATTTTTTGAACTAGATTACTTCTTAATATTTGTAATCGTTTTCCAAAATCTAAAGGATTTTCGTTTTTATTGGGCATGGCTAATAATAAGTCTTGTTCTAAACATTCGAGATTTCTTTTGTCGCCAAAGCAATCTATTAGTGCTTTTTTAATTTGTTCCCATGTTTTGAGTTCTAAGCGGTTTCCTACTAGAATTTGTGCTCTTTGGGTTAGTTTAATTCGTACTATTCGAATCAAATAGCTTTTTAACGCTTCGTCGTTTGTTACGCCGTACGTTTCGAATAGAAAATCAATTGTCGATATAAAACTTGTTAAGCAATGTGGATTTCCGTCGTATGGTGGAATTGTATCAACGTACATTCGTAATAACATAAAATTTGGATTATTAGTCGTCATTTTGATTTAGGTTAAGTCAAAAGTTCTTTCAAATGAAAATAATTAATTTTCAATTTCAATACTCTAACTATTTTTAATTCCAATACTGTTACTTTAAGAATAGTATTTTAGTAGAGTTAATTAACAAATTGTATAATTAATTAAATAATTAATTAATTAATCTAAAATGTTTGCTCGTATTCACCTTCAATAATTATTATTCTTCCAGTCTCAGTAACAATTATTATGATTATATTTAATCTAATTGTTCTCATAATACTGAAAAAATGAGATTTTAATTAATTACGTTTAAATAAATTTAATTTTAAAATTTTGCGCTTTTAAAATTATTTATTTAATTAAAACAAAAATATTTTAAATCTAAGTTTCTTTTCTAAATCTAAATATCTTTTAATTAATTCAAAAGATTTAAAACAAAAATATTTCTAAATCTACTCTTTTTTTCTTTCTTAAATGCTAGTTTCTTTAAATTCTTTGAAAATTCTTTGATTTTCTTTTGTTTCTTTCTTTGAAAATTCTTTGATTTTCTTTTGTTTCTTCTTAAAATCTAACTTAATATTACTTCCAATCTCCTAATCAGGGAAATTAAAAGGATCTTGCAAAAGGAGTACTGGACTCACCTGAGTGATTTTTCTTCCTCTGCTGTTGAATCTTGCCTTCGGTTTCTGCGTTACCCAGACCTTCTTCTGATCAGCAAACGGCTTCAAACTTGGTTGGTTAAAGGTGTGGTCAATACACTGATCCACAACTGATCCGTTCCCGACTGCGCCAATTATATTTCTCCGAAGGAAGAGCGTGTTTTAAAAATAAAACTTTATGAGCAGCGTAGTAGTTAGTTATTGAGAAGGTAGTAGTAGAATACAGTACTAAAAGTTAACACAGGATCGTGAACAACATTAATTCTATAACTTGTTTGTATTATTTGCAAATAAAAAAAAAAAAAAAAAAAAAAAAAAAAAAAAAAAAAAAAAAAAAAAATATATAAAATTGTTTGGTTTGGTGCTTTGGTGGTATTGAGCAATTTGCTTAAGGATTCATGAATGGATTTATGCCCAAACATTCATGAAATCTGCGACATGTAAACCACCAGGAAAGTCCGATTCCACAATATAAATTCTATTGCCCCAGAAACCATTTCCTTGACATGGAGCACGAAATGATGCTGAACGGAGCCTCGGGGCCGGCGCGGCAATTGGAGGCAACATCCATTGGCGATCACTCCGTGCATGCTGTATTACCGCACGGCAGGCAGCGGGCACGGGATATGAACGCACCAGTGCGGTTTTTATGGCGTGCGAAACGCTTAACCAGAGCCTGTGTAGTGCAGAGACTCAAAGATTTCTAAATAACTTCTAGACCACATGTTCCATTAGACTGGTGGTTTACACTATATTTATAGAATTATTTGAAAAATCTTTAAAATGTTAGGTACTTGTTGATACATGCTATGATAATAAATGCTATTTCACGATTAATCTCGAAAGTTATAACTAGTGTTCAAAATTTAGTCCAATCAGAGGGCAGAATATTTTTGGCATGTAAAATATGTCGAAACACTGAGAGATACGGTAGGTTTCAGAGAATATTCTGTTTGGTAAACCTTACATAAGATAAAAGTCGGGAATCAAGATTAGTCAGGGACCTCCGGCTTAATTACTAAAAATTACTACTTCAACATTACGTATTTTCATAACAGACAGCTGCATTGGGATTTTATGCTAGGATGTAAACTTTCGAGCGCTGGCATTCGAAGAACCAAATTCTAAGTGGGAATAGTCGGTGAAGTGAGGACCTCCAAAGAGGCGCAGAGAGTTTGATTATATCTTGTGTTTTCTGGGAGAATCAAAAATTAAGCTGGATTTCCATAACGTGGTTTTTCATTGTTCTGAGACACTGGACAGCTATGTGGGGCGGCCAACTGTGAATTATCGGGCGTTTGTAAGTATGGAATGAGAATGTTAAATCAAGAATAATGCTTTGAAATGCGATGATTTCTAACATAAATAGAGTTTAAGATATTAGTTTTACAACTTTTTGTTTATTGGACTGCGGGCTATTCCTATGTGGCTATGTATTGGTAGTGATGAAGCCTCAGCGGGAGTCACAACTTAACGATCAGCAACATTAACATTGTTAGTAAGGGAACCTTAAATCTTACGCTTTTCCTTCTTTGCTCTAGCTCTGTATTTGCTTATTTATTATTGGATGTTTATTCCAACTCAGGTTCTACTACACAGAATTCTTGTGTACTCCAATTTACTCGTTAGTGTTAAGGCTAGTCTTAGGCGGGCTACATAATCAACTAAAAGATAAAGTACATACTAATTGACAAGTGGCCAGCAACGCATAATTGGTTCATTTGTGAATCTAAGAACTGCTCTCACCATGAATAATATATTTTTCTTTATATTTCTTTTATAATATCAACATTAATGTAATTTATGTCTTTTCGCCCTTATTGTAGGGGGCAATGATT
>NW_022146107.1:869811-877825 GCF_002938485.1 Sitophilus oryzae
TTGTTACTTCGTTCAGTTACGTATTACGTGATATTTTTTAAACATAAAGAGAGCCAGACCTCTTTTATTCAAGGAATATACCCAAACAAACCACCAAATTATTTGTAAATCAATCTTTTGGTATGGATTTTCTTTATATGCTTAGACTTCGTTCTTTTTGCTGCTTTGGGTATATTTATTGTTTTGATATATATTTGTTGCATCCTTTCTAAGATGCAAATAAAAGTATTTGTTTATACAACTAGCTTGGCGTGAGTCTTAAATAAGAAAGTGCAAATGTTTTCACGGATTATTGTGATACGTTTTTCGTAAAAATCGTGCATTTTCTTTTAATTTCCCTGTATTTTTTAGGAAATTTTTAGAGCTGCTTTTTCACTGCAATTTTTTCCACGGTATAATTTCTTACCGAGGTGCCCGGTGGCGTAGATGTACAGGCTTTCGTCTACCAATCTTACGGCAGTGGGTTCGAATCCTACACCCGGCATTTCATCAGCGGACTATTTTTATTAAAATAAAAATAGTTTGGATACCTAGGTCAACTCAGCCTTAAACGAGTACTTGGGATTCCAAAACCACATTACCTTCCTTGTATACCGAACGGCTTCAACGGCACTACCCTGGCAAGCTGTACCTTCCTACTCCCAAGGCGTTAAACGCTATATACGGGAGCTATTATTATTATTCTAATTTTTTAATCTCTGATATTACTATGGTTACGGCACTAAAAGGCATGCAACCATTGCCAGTTCCTACATGTAAAAAACTAACAAGTATACTACGTAAAACACAAAACTAAAAAGTACCACTAACGGGTAAAAAATTGACAGATGAAAAAATACCTTGTATTGTAAAGTGTTGAAATACTGGTTGCGCTATTTTGACTGATTTATCTATTTCAGTATTCACATAATAAAATTAATAACTCTAGAAAAAAAACACACCCCTTTCACCGTTTTTAAGTTTAATTAGAAATAACGAGAACTAAATCTTCTCAGTGGCGGCTCGTGACCCGTGTGACTGGGTAGGCGACAAAAT
Organism: Sitophilus oryzae; assembly: GCF_002938485.1. Lineage (NCBI taxonomy): Eukaryota > Metazoa > Arthropoda > Insecta > Coleoptera > Curculionidae > Sitophilus > Sitophilus oryzae. The sequence goes on from NW_022146107.1 coordinate 870,847, forward strand.
TTTAGTTACGTCTATTTGCCCCCCTCACCCTAATTTACATAATACCCTAACCACCAGTTTGTAAATATATATTATCTCTAGGTTAAAAATATAGATCAAGAATATTTAGGACAAAACTAAAGCAAAAATAACAGCATTCAACGTAATGACGTATTGATTGACATAATGTACAAGTATATGATTTTTTTATCTATTACTATGGAGTCACTATGGAGTACATCATAGAATTTTATTTTATTTTTATTTATTTACGCAAACTTAAAAATTGGTAGTATTGAGAGAGAGAATAACTATGTTTTATATATATTAAATTGATGAGTCGGTCTCTTAATAAAGAAAAGTTATTTATTATTATATCAGTAAAATCATCAAATTGTTGAAGAGCTGTGAAAAGATCTTTTTAGATTGAAAGTAAGGCGAGTGACGATAAACGTTTATTTTTCATGGAATCTCTACTATAAATTTTAATGCATTTCAAACACGAAAATTGTCTCCCAACTCAAGTACTTGTAAATGGTGCAGTAACAAATAAAAGAAACCATTTGTGAGCCTCTGGAAATATATTTCCATTTCCAGGATTATTCTACTTAAATTATTTTATAATCGAAATTATCATATCTATTATTAATACCTGAAATTTATTCATTAATTTACGTTGGTCAATAACATTTTTTGTTTGTTAAATCACTATTAAATGCGTTGGAAATGTATCAAATATCAATATAACAAGTTTGTTAAATCAGATGTTAAATGCGTTGGAAATTTTTTATAGGATTCTTTAACTTTCGGATCCGCAAGAGATAAATAAAAATAATTGAGACATACGAGTACCTATCTGCAAACCTTATTTCTAAATGTGTAACAATGTTATCAAATATTTCATAAAATAAAATTCGCTAAGATATTTGACTTTTATTAACATATCGAATTGAAATAGCACACTGAGACTTTTCTGTAATATCTGTTGTATCGTCTTCTTGCACCGAATAAAATAACGCGTTTTTTTATTTCGGATTCTTTTATTTCTGTGGCGTGTTCTGAAATACAACCGGTTATATCATTTTGAATAATCTCGGACAAGCCCGAAAAATGTTTCCAATTTGCTTTAAACGTTTTTTGAATTTTCATATAAAAGTTTTAAATGCTACGTATAATGAATCATATGAAATATCCCCTTAACGAAATGTGCCCCTTATGAAATATCGGGAATATCCCCTCAACATCTAAGCCTACCGAGCCTCCACGACTTTATGCGAAGGCGACCGGAGATTTCGACTAAGCCCCGCCTTAATACTATAAACTTCGACTTACGTTGCGTCGCTACCGCACGATAAGTTAGACAGAGACAGAAGACTGCCGTACGTCGTGCATCAACTCGGATAGTAGGCGATGCAGAAATCTCCGAACAAAGGCACTCCAACGGTCAAAATTATTTTGTTTTCTAACGCAACGGCCCAGTCGGCGTACACCAGCGGTAGTGAATATTTTAATATACAAGACCACAAATATTAAAATAATATTGATTATTTCAACACACTTCGGTGTATTAACAGTATTTTTATGTATTGGCAACATTAATAGTAAATAATGTAATGTAATAAACCGCTTAAATTCTGCCAAAATTTTAGGTTAGGTGCCGCCTACCTTGCCTACCCTGACGAGCCGCCACTGAATCTTCTACAATTACATAACTTATGGCTTTGGTACTAACTAGCATACATTATTACACCTCTACATAATACCTGTAATAACGAAAACATAAAACGTGTGTTTTGAGTGTACTAAATTTTTTTTGCTCGATTTTAAGCGTCTTACCTTCTCAGATAAAGTATGACAACACAAGCCAATCTCTATCCAATGTTTATTTTTCTGAAGGTTTTCGTCTATTAAAATAATTTGATTGGAATACACCTCCATGTAGTATTGCAATAATTTTTCAAATAAGAGAATAATGAGCTTCATAAAATTAACGATTCTTCATTTATTTTTAAATTATAATAGTTTTGACCATAAAGTCGGGAGTAAGTATAAGTATTTTAATATATCATTTACTATGTTCTCTAGAACTGCGTGCGGGCCGTCCGGCTGCCGGTAAACGTTGCGTTCACTATGGCGCATTGAAAGAAAGACCTATATATTTTTTATAACGGAAAGTAAATTTCTTGCAGTTTTTAGGTATATAATAAAATTATATAAATGTTTCTTGCCTTGAACTGCTAATATAGAAATTAATTCCACGCTGTGTTCGTCATAATGTGGATCAACCTGCTCTCACTACCGGTTTCGGGGCCCTACCCCATCGTCAGGTGAGCTTGAGTATTTCCACAAAACGACGAGCACAGCGCAGAATATATAAATACGAGTTGTCGTAAAGTAGCGGTAAGATATTAAGTCCCGCATCGCGAGATAGCGGCCTGCGTGCAATGGTAGTACTTTCGTACCACCGAGGCACAACTATCGATAGTAAATAAAGGCTTTTTGCGGCTAGCCCAAAATATATAATGGAAAGTAAATTTCTTGCAGTTTTTAGGTATATAATAAAATTATATGTGTTTCTTGCCTTGAACTGCTAATTCCGAGTTCGAGACCGGTTCGGGATAAAAACATTTTTATTTTATTTTCGTTTATATTCTGATAGTAAAGTATTAATTAATTCTTGTAGTTCAAAAAAGAATATTTAATACTTTACTATCAGAATATAAACGAAAATAAAAGAAAAAAGTTTTTACCCCGAGCCGGTCTCGAACTCGGACTCCTCGCTTCATAGGCGGAACCTCTGCGCGCCGTGCTATGGAGACTTGCTCGATTTATATCATCTAGATCTTAAAGAATTTTCCGATCGGCGATTTTCCAAAGATAGATTTTGTTAGTAAATGCGTACGTTTCGTTTAGCTACATATTTTTTATGAATTTCAATATTTCTGCAATATTCAGTGTCCATCTTGGCCATATTCAAGCATATTTTTTAGCCATAGGTTAGTTTAAAAAAAATATGTCATAGTAAATATATCTTTTTAAACGACAGAGATAAAAATAAAATGAAAATTGTTTTTTTTCCTTAAATTTAATCATGACTAGTTGCTAAATATATTTACATTAAAGTTCGTGAAGGGTAAAAACCTCGTTTTCAAAAACGATTATTATCTTATAAGGAAGAAAAAACTCGAAAAAAAATACATTTTGCGAAATAGAGATATAGAATTCTTGTTTATTTTATCCAGCAGGAAAAAAGAGGAAAATCTTTCTCGTTTTCCGGGTAGTTCTGTTCCTTTATGAAACAACGCGATAACATCCCCACTCAGCTAGAGGGGATGAAAGGTGAAAGGAAAAAACTCAAAAGAAATACACTCGAGCGTCATTCCTACCTAAAATGCTAGAAAAAGATTTTTTTTCGAGAAATTTTATTTTTTATTCGTAGAAAAAATACCACGGAGATAAAATTATAGTAAAATGCAGATATTTCCGTATATTTTTAATATTTTACTTTTTTACTACCTTATGATTGAAAAAAAGGCGTCAAACACGTCTGGTGAATAACAATCGATGATAATTTTGGCGAGGTGAATATTCAAATGTTACAAAAAATTGACATGTACGATTAAAAAGATTTGGTTTGGATTTGGTCTTTTGTTTTTTGCGACTTTGTTTGCGACGTTTCGCGAATGTATTGTCGCGAAACGTCGCAAAAACATTGTTTCCTTTCGAGTCTTCCCAAACACCCACGATTTTTTTCCCGCGTATTAAAAAAAAAAAAATAAAAAAAATTAGTACAATGTACAAAAAAGAACTTACATTGGTATTAAAATCCAATTTCTAGTTCCTAGCTCAAAACCATACTACATTTCGTAGAATTTCTGTAAAATTTTGAGGAAATTTCTTTGATTTCTTCACTACCAAATCAATATTTGTTTATGTGTGTGAACAAGTATCCGTTTCAATTTTGGTTGACCAACTTAAGTTGGTCATTACAATTTGGGGTTGGAACCTTAAATTTTAACCTTCATTACAATTTGGGGTTGGAACCTTTTAAATAAAAATATTTATTTACCACACTACACCTAAACACTTTACTTTTAGCACTGGGCGCTAGTTGCGCTAACCATGTTAGCATCATTAAATTCTAGTTTTAATAATTTACTGATGATGATGACTCTACATGGTTAATAAAACGCACGTCCAGTGCTAAAAGTAAAAGTTTTTGGTTTATTGTGGTAAATTAGTGTTTTAATTTTGTTTAAGTTGATCAACTAAAATCGACTCGTGAGAACGCGCCTTTATATATTTTGAATACAAAAAAAAATCCAAGGTTCTTTTGTTAGGGTAAGGAGACACGAGGGTCTTCGAAAGTTAAATAAGCCTATTAATTAAGGATAATTTAATCAGTTAAGACTCATTCGGAGACCGTTAATTTGTTAATTGAATTTGACGCTGGCGTCGGAGTCGAGACGAACTCGGGCGGCACCGTGTGACGTAGCACGACACCGGGACGCAATTAGCCCCTGTTTATACGATGGATTTATTTGCTCTTTACGTTTTAATTGTGCCCAAGTTTGTTGATTGCGATCCGCCTCTAATCTAGCAGTTAGCTTTAGCTTTGGCCGTTCAGGTGTACCGTTTTTTTAACACGGATGGTTTAAGAGGTAATTTTGTTAAAAGTGACTGTGTGTTCCATGTTTCGAGAGTTTGTGTTACTTTTGACGTTTTTCTAAGCCTGGCATTTGCTTTAGTATGGAAATTTAATGCATATATTAATATGTAGAAATGTTTCATCATATTCCTATCAAAACCAAACAAAAAAAATGTAGATTGATATCAGTATATTATTATAGAGTTTCGCCTAGCGTGGTAAGCATTTTCAAATACAGCAGAACTTCAATAATTCGAACACATATCGGTACAGCCTTCGCCGAATTAATGAGGTATACGGATTAGTGGAGTAATATTTTTATAATGTTATCGTTTCATACGTTTATTGTTTCCAACTTAAAATTTAAACCTATTTTTATTTAAACCAAAACGCCAAACACTTTATATAAACACATTAAAACTTTATTGTACCTACATGTACCTATATTACACACATAAAATAACTCAGTTACTACGTACTCAAATATACAAATTAAGTAAATATGCACTTAAATGCACATTAAATACTTATATAAAAATATAAACAAATAATAATTAGTAAAATTAATATTCAATTGGAAGGTTTTAAAAAACGGATTGATTTTTATCTGCATACTTCTTATCGATTTTGCTGCATCAACAGCTTTCTTTTACCCCTTTCAAAAGCAAAATATGTTGCATAGGAACATAGTTTTCTGCGATCCGGTAAATACTTTGTGACAAACATTTTACAGCATCGCTAATCATAGTTGAGGGTTGGAGCCTTTGGTTTTACAACAGCAGAATAAATCACTAATTCAACACAATACACCAACACATATTACTTTTGCAATAGAGTTATCATCATCATCATCATCATCATCATCATTATCGTCATCATCAGCTTATTCAACCATTTCCAATTATGGTGTGGCCTCCCCCACAAACTTTCTTTGTAATGGAGCCCATTGTTGTCTATTCTTGGCTGTGTGGGCCCAAGTTATCCCTGCTAATTTCCTAATATCATGGTCATATCTCATGCCGGTCTTCCTTTAGGTCTCTTAATTCCTCGTGGGTATTATGCTGTAATTTTTGTGGTTCATCTGTTGTCCGTTCTTCTTGCCGGATGTCCTGATTCTTGCCAATTGAGGGATTTGACTCTGTGGATGACATCTATTATCTGGGTCTTTTGTTGTATCCACTCTATTCTTTTACGGTCTCTCTTGGTTATTCCCAGCATATTTCGTTCCATTGATTTCGTTCCAGTTTCCTTATAATATCCGTTTTAAGTGTCCAGGTTCTGCATGCATAGGTCACGACTGGTAGTAGATGGGTCGTATGTTTTCTACTTTAGATAGAGTTGCATTCTAGATTTGAATATGATTGAGTTTCTGTCATAAGTTGTCCATGCTAACTTAATTATTTTGTTGATTTCTGGTAGTAGAGATATACATATTAAGTTTTGGTATATTGTGGTGAATCAGTATTTAATTTTGCATCATCGCCAAATTTTATTTTCAACATAACATTGGCATCCTCTGTTTCAGTTATGTTGTCATATGTTTCCTTTGTTTTCAATGCCTAGTTGTTAAGTTTCTTTCTCTTCTTCTCTGGCTTATTCTCTTCGGTTAAAACCATTTTTACATCAGAGACTATTATGGTTTGATTTTTTTGATTTGTACTTGGTATAATTTCACCACACATACACTCACACACACACAAAACTCCTTATTTTATTTCTGTTTTTTTTTATATCCGATATATTAAATTTAGGAACATAACCGAATTAGTAATGTTGCATTTTTTTCAGCAAGAGTCGTTTAGTCGGTCCTATTTTTTAGCAGTACACGACATTTCTCTGCTGCAAAGAAATTACTACATACTACATCTAATCGTCTAGCGTCCAACAGCAACTTTTGGGCAACGTTTTAATTATAAAAATGCGAACTTTATTTTAATTTAGTTATGAATTTTATTGACATCCGGAATAAAGAGGTGAAGATATCAAAATTGTCCGGTTAATAAGAGACACCAAACTACTGAAGCGTCAAAATTTGCGCGTGCCCGATTTAAGAAAGTTCTAATGTACATATTTATTCTAAAAAAGTACAAAAAATTACAAAAAAATACGTACATATGGTACACAAGGAAACAATTATAATAATTAAAATAGTCAAAGCTAAATAAAATTAAAAACCAATGAATACAGAACAACAAACAAAAAATGTAATATACCAAATACCCTGTGAATGCGATACATTTTACATTGGTGAAACATCTAGACCCTTAAATGTTAGAATTAAAGAACATAAAGATTATTTAAGAAAGGGAGATTTTCACAAATCTAAGATTTGGTTTGGCAAATCTTGATTTG
>NW_022146107.1:877833-926138 GCF_002938485.1 Sitophilus oryzae
ATGGTACGTATACATTGGCGCGCTGCGCCGCGAAAGCGCGGCGCGCGCGAACCGATTCGCCTCTATTGGTAATTATTTATTCAAAATGGGAAGCGAATTTTAAACTGCTTCAGGAACTCGGAGACTTCAGGACTACGAGAACATAAGATCTAATGGTACGTATATATTGGCGCGCTGCGCCGCGAACGCGCGGCACGCACGCACCGATTCGCCTCTATTGGTACGTGTTTTCAAGTTGCGCAAACTGCTAGCGGCGAACCATCTCCAGTCGGTTTTTCGAGAAGTGTCTAGTCCTAGCAATCAACTTTTAAGCTTGACCAATCAGGTTGGTTAGCGTGGTTATTTGAAGTGTGTTAATTCATTAGTGTTTGTCAAAAACTCTAACGTGATTGATCGGGCCTAATAGTTGCCTGCTAGGGCTAGACACAAGTGTTTTTCGACGCTCCGCTTTCTATGTTCGTTGTTCAATTGGGACGGCCGGTGAAGACACCGCGCGCATTTCGCGCGCCTTTATCAGTGACTATGTGTATTTTCTTTGAATAAATTCCCTTTTTTGTGTTTTTCTTTGAATATTGTTTATTAATGGAGTGTTTAAAGAGTCGCACTACTCATCTATGGGACAATCCACAGATATGGGACAATTTCAAGCCAGAGCAAAATAAAAAAAAAGAAACAAATAATAATTCTTAAATTCACTCGTATGATAGATCTGACCCTTAATGACCTGGTGTGCTATTCAGCAGCGATCAATTAATAATATTTTTTGAAAAATTTTGACATAAAAAAATTGGTCTGCCTCGGTGTTGACAACTTATCTACGGAGTTGACAACTGCTTGTGGTATTACTAGTAAACTAAATTTTATGTATATTTTATTTAAAGTAGAGTTTTATCATGAAATTTTAGTAGTTAGAATGCCTAAAATGAAATCAAATAAACGAGCAGTAAAGTAATAGTCAACACCGAGGTTGACTTCAGAGTTGACGTGCCTTCTGAGAAGTTTACCCGTAACCTATATTGCCATTAAAAATAATTCTATTTTGTGTCATGGTTTGAATGAACAAAAACATTAAAGAAAAATATTTATTTCTATTGCATTTTAAAACTAAACAAAACATCGAAAAAAAAACAAAGAAATAATTTTTATTTAACTTACTTGCTAGGTAATATTTTGGTAATATGTAAAAATTGAAAACATCTAATAAACTTTATGGAACAACATTAAAGAGAATAAAGACGTGGATAAGTGGAAACCCAACCATGCAAGATAGACTCTAATCTAAAACTATAAATTAAATAGTCAGACATTTTCTCTGTTTCACAGACTATATAGGAACTTATAAATGAGTAATGAGTAACTGATGAATTTATTTAGAATAAATTTACAATTTAGAAAACATCTTTAGATAAATATTTGTACTTATTCAAAACAAGCTTTTCAAAAATATGATGACCCCTTTTATCGTATTAGGGTCTTTCAATCCCTGTGCATTCTCTTTCAGGAATGCTTCAGCTGCTTTACTATTGGCCATTTCGGAGTAAAAAGTCTGTTTGGCTGCTAAAGTCGAATAAAACCTGCCGATGTTAGTTTCGCCGCGTTGGAAGTGCTGTCGAGATTTTTTGTTCAAACTCGTACGTTTTCGGCGGTACTCTTTCACTTCTTGGCGGTTAGCCGTTACCCGAACAGACCTCCCCTTCGAGCTGTAAAAAATAAATACAGTGTCAGTAAGAAAGTAAGTATCATTTTTTTATTATCAGAACATTTTGAACAGATTTGTTGTTTTTTCATGCTTTTTAATTCATTTCTTAATTTCGCAACGGTCCTATCCGCTTTTGCCCTGTCTTTTCTAACCTTCTTTCTTCCTAACAAGCGCCTTAAATTATTTGGATCCTCGTTTTCTATTTGTGGACTTGGCGGAGGGGTAATTTCTTCCATAAAACAGCGTTCTTCTGCATTTCGCTTTACTATTTTGTCTCTATATTTTCTGGAACTTTCTACCCAAAGAACCCTTTTAGATTTTTGATCCCTTCTTGAGAGATCACCAATTTTATGAATTTTGCCTAATTCTACCCTTTTCTTCCACCTTTCTCTTTCCTTCATCTTCAACTTCTCGTATTCTTCCGCATTATTCTTTATTTGCATTCTACGAAGTCGCTGTAGCTCCGTTTTCCTTTCCTTTCTCTTCCCTTCTTTTTTCTTCTTTGGTTTTGATACGTTTCATTTTTCTTTAACTGATTAAAAATACACAAATTTAGAGGCGCAAAAGCTTAATTTAAAGTCAATTTCATCAACTCCGAGAACACCAGTCAACTCCGAGGCATATCTGAGACTCGGAGTTGAGTACCTCGGAGTTGATATTTCAATCATTTTCGAATTATAAATGTTATATTATAACGATATATCTAATACAAATATAGGTGATTATTTACTTGTTATATATATACATATAGAGACAATAAATTTTAAATAATTTTAAAAATTATGCTTTTAATATGAGACGCGATGTTGATAATCATTAAACATACGCCTACCTTTTTAACGACAGAACATTACACAAAAAATTTTGGCACTAAGAAATGTGCTCTTCCACCAGCAACTCTATATCAATTGACTGAATTGCTTCTTTTTTATAGGTGTAAAGAAGTGGGGTTCGCGCCGTTTGATGTTTTTAACGGTTTTTTTGAAGTGCCTCGGTGTTGACCACAAAGCTCGGTTGCAAATTTCTATATGTATAGTAACTTGTTTAAAAATATTCTGAGAGTGTAAATAAAGAAGAAAGTATTTATTTCTTATTACCCATATTGACAATTATGTACAACTTAAAATTTGAGCATAATATATAATTACTGTCGTAAATATGTGGCTGGTGGCAGCTTCGGAGTTGAGATTTTTGGCAAACAGTGCTAAAAAATGGGCAATATCTTTTCTTTTCGTTTTAACAAATATGAGCCCAAATAAAACTTCCTATTATCTGTTCTAAACAATACCAAATAGTTAGAATTTCAATATCGATTTTGAATTACAGTCCAGTTCACCGAATTGTCCCATTTCCATGGACTGCCCCTACTAGGTTCATTTTGTTTCTGAAATGCATAAAAAAAGAGGTAGAATTAGGTATTTGTAGATGGTTCATTAAAATAGTGTGGTGGTCGCTTTTGATTTGACACCCTATATTTAATAAAGAGTATAACAAGTGGTTGACTTACTTTCTCGGTAATATGTAAAGTTATATTATTGTATTGTCGCAACTAAATATCAGTACACTTTTACGCTCCAAACTCTTCGTACATACAATAGCACCAAAGCCCCACTGTATAGCTCCAGCCGTCGCGTCGTGCTCCTAGAGCCGTAGTGTCTGTCGCGAACAGAAGTAACTGGTCCTTGCTGTAACTGGCTATCGACGCTCGACCTCGGTGGCGACATCCTTCCTTTCAGCAGTCGCTGGAGCGCTTCTAGGGTTCCGGTTTTGCCTATCGCGATTTGGTCGGTTACTATTGGCGTTTGCTTTGAATCTACTCTACCACAGAACGTGAAGCTCTAGCTGTTGTTTGGAGTTTGATCAAGTTTAGAGGTTACTTAGATAACTCGTCAGTTATTCTAGTGACAGACCATCAGCCTCTACGATGGTTGCTAACGCTAAAATCACCAACAGGTCGCTTAGCTCGTTGGGCTATGCTCATACAGAGTTACAATATCAAGGTACAATATATACCTGGCAAACATAATGTCTTAGCAGATATGCTTTCGGGACCTCCATGTATCCATACTGATGTAGAACCATGTGACATTTGTCTTGTTACGGTCGATTTTCCCAAAAGGACAAATGCTGAAATCAGAACGGAGCAACAGAGAGATCCTGAACTGAAGAAAATACTTGACAGTGTTGAACAAATTGGTAACAACAACTATAGTCAATGGACAGCAAGAGGATACATTGTTAGTAGTGGAATACTATACAAATATGCTGATGGTGACTCCGAAGAAGCTCAATTGGTAGTACCAACACATGAGAGACAACGAGTATTGCAAGAGCACCATGATTCACCTACTGCTGCTCATTATGGTACTGAACGGACATACCAAAGAATAGCTCGATTATACTATTTTACTGGTATGCGACAATATATTAACGATTATATCAAGAATTGCATCGAATGTCAACGCTACAAGGCCACCAATGGACAGAAACCCAATCAAAAACCAGCTGGATTAGTGCATACCCCAGCTTATAATCAACGATTTGAAGTCTTAGCTATTGATTTATTCGGTCCATTGCCAGAAAACAACCTTCGACAACAATGGGTATTCATCATTGAAGATACAGCTACAAAATGGGTAGAGTTATTTCCTTTGGTGAAAGCTACTGCAGAAGAATGTGCCAAGACGCTGATTAATGAAGTATTCCTACGTTATGGCTTTCCACGCAGAATTATCTCAGACAACGGAGTTCAGTTTGTGTCACATATTATGCAACATGTTTGTGATAAACTGAAGATTAAACAAAATTTGACTCCTTTATTTCATCCTCAAGCAAATATGGTAGAGAGGAAGAATCGTGACCTCAAGCCAAGATTAGCTTTAATGGTATCTGATCATACAACCTGGGCTGAAAAATTACCAAGTATACGATTTGCCATGAATAGTGCCAAGTGTCAAACAACCGGTTTCAGTGCTGCTTACCTCAACTTTGCAAGAGAAATGCGAAATCCGAATGAAGTACAGAATGATCCACGGCCTGTTATGGAAAATGAAAATTTTATCCCAGAAATAACACCTTACCTGCAAGGAATGTTTACAACGATTATAGAAGCTAAAGGCCAGCATGAAAAATGTCAAGATCGTCTAAAGAAGTATGCCGATAACTCACGATCGACACCGCTTACTTTTGATGTTGGAGACAAGGTCCTTGTGACTCTACATACGAAGAGTAGTTGCAGTAAACAGAGTACTACTAAATTCGATCCGAAAAGGGACGGACCCTATGTTATAACTAGACAGGTTTCACCCGTCTCTCTTATAAAATTGCCAACATTGATACTCCAGGACAACCTTTAGGCATTTATCACTGTAGCAACATATTCAAGTATCGTGGAGATGACGCTACAGAACCTAAAGTTCCTATCAGAAGAAGAGGCCGCCCGAAGAAAACCAACCACACTAGTGCTGGTCCCTCGACATCTCAATGTCCACGGAACCAGAGGGGGGGGGACTGTAACAATATTTTACGGTCGTTACCGGCATAGTGGTCTGCCGCGTCCGGTTTGACTGAACCAACGTAGGCTAGAGATGGGCAAAAGTAACCGGTTTTTTGAATAACCGGTATTTTCCTCTAAAATAACCGGTTATTTAAAGGTAGTTTTTTTTTTCACCAGTTAACCTAATAACCTTGCATTACGTTCAATAACCTATAGCCGGTTATTTTTTAAAAAATCGTACTTGTTTAAAACAAGTAACAATTAAATATTAGCTGTTTGAATCGTAAATTTCGAAGGAGCGAACGGCACGGATCTTCCAGATATTACGACGATAACGGGAGATCCCGCTCCCGCTCCCAAAACGAAAATATATGACATCAAACATCAAATGTCAAAATTAAATCAGGCATCAGGCGAACCCTGATGATAATAATCAAAACAACGGCCAAATGGCCCTGACAGGTCAGGCCGTAAAACAAAGTACTAATGGCATAGACTACTACTAGCCACCAGCTAGCCAAGTGATACGAACCTAACTTCAAATAGATTCTCTAAATTCTATATTTAAATTTTAACCGACTTTAACGGATTTTCAACGGTTCTTCAAAAGTCTTCCATGGTTTCGCCCAGTTTCACCCACGTTTCACCGTAAATATATTTTATTTGTAGTTTGAAGTCTCTCTTGAAGCTTAGACTAAAGAATACAAAATTAAAGTTCAAGTAATGAATGAAGATAATCTTTCATTATCTATTCATTCAGTCTCCTTATTTTTCTTTGGTATTTGATTAAAATAACTTGGTTGTAGATTGTAGAACTTGTGAGTTGTGTGGTTTATTTGAACGTTAAGTAATTACTAGTTTTAATATCATATCCATGTCTACTCAAAAAAGTGAGGTTAGCATTTTTATTTAAATTCATTTTGTACATATACATACTTACATTGCTAGAATCTCTATTTAATCATGCGATTTAACTAAGTTTATTATCTAAATTTGAAGTAGACCTATGGAGTGTAGAGGTAAGTAAACCTATAGGAAAACTAAATATTTAGTTTTGCTAGGTTAGGTTATTTGAATAACCGGTTAATTTCTGTCGGTTAATTTTGTCAAGTTATTATTTTTTAAAGATAATTCCGGTTAACCTATAACCGGTTTTTTACCAATAACCGCCCATCTCTAACGTAGGCCATCGCCGAAGACGACCCTGAGCGCCGTCGTACGGTCAAGAAGTGGGGAATTCGCGCCTACGTGCCGAAAAGTGGATAGCGACAAGAGACGTGAACGAAGCGGCGTCTGTTTTTTGACTTTGAAAGCTCTCTGCAATGTATAACCCGTTCTTATTTCTTAATAGATAAGTGAATTAATTACATTCATGAATTTTAATTTCACTTCCTATCATATTATGTAAATCAAACGCTAGATTTGTAAATAGCCCTACTGATTTTATTAAATGAAATGAAAGGAATGCCGTACTCTGCCTGGAATTCATAAGTAAAAGAAAAGAGAAAACCCTGGTCAAAAAGTCTACTGTTATATCAAAAGTACTGTTGTCATAAGTTGTGTCTCAAAAAGTCATACTGAACCAAAAACATCGGCACGAATGTACAGTAAACGATTGCATTTAGATTTAATGCTGGTTTTCTGGCTGATGAAAGCCGTTCTCCTGTCGCATATTATTCGACGTGGTACACCAAACATTTCCATAATCTCTTCGAGGTACTTGATAACTGGTTGGGTTTTGATATTGGCTACGGGTTTTAGAAAGATAAATTTAGTGAAGATGTCAACTACAACTATTAGGTAGGCATTTTTCTTAACGCTCATAACTAATGGACCCAGATGATCTATATGCAACGTGTCCATTGGGATATTTAGCTTCTCTAGATGATTAAGCCGACCTGGTTGCTTCCCTGTCGGTGCTTTGTTGTAAAGGCAACCTAAACATGACCTGATGTAACTGGGAAGTTTGATACTGCCTCTATTTTACAGGTCCCTGGTCTTATTCCCGAACAAGAAATTTCATACCCCAAATATTATTTAACCTCATGGTGAGTCCTGCCACTGCCATCGTGAAAACAGAACAGGCCGTCGTTCAGAGTTGGTGACGTCACGCGTTCAGTCGGAATCGACCGGCTCCATGCTATCGGATACACATCCGAATGGTTTGGTATTTTTACATAACAAAGTTATATAATGGAAAATTTATCAAGAATAATTTAAATAATTAGAAAACATCTGGGAAAATATATTTAATATTGAACTACAAGCATAATAATAATAATATGGTAACAAAAACTATTTTGCACATTGAAGAACGTTTAGCTTTCTTTTTCCTTTTGAAGATCCACAAGAACTACTTTCGGCATCTATGGCATTGGTTTTACTTTTTATATAATTGTTTAATAAAATGTTTATCCATATATGAATTATTCTGTCATAAATATCGAAAATTGATTTTTTGCACTCACATTGATAATAATTAGCAATATATAGATCTTCCAAGAAAGATTCTGTCTCCACAGCTTCGCGCAAAATTGATTTCACTACATTTTTTTTGTTACTGCAATTTAAAAACAATATTTCGTATTTATCAGAAAGTAAAATTTGGAATATTGCAAAGAGTTAACACTTTTGTAACACTTTCTAATCTATCTGAAATATCTAATTTTTCAGGCAAGTTACTTATTGCATTTAATAAATTATCAAGTTTCCCATAAGAATTACAGCAGAGTTCCGATCCCAGAATATATTCAAAGCATTTTGTATTAACTTTAATATTATCAGAAATAAGTGTAACTTTAAAGTTACAATCTAATATCAAAATATGTTTCAATACCGGCACATCTTGGAAAATAACTTTAAGAAAATATAGTGAGTCTTTTTTTTCAATAACCCACTCTTCATGTCGAAATTTTCTTTTATTGAAAAAAACTTCTTCTAGACTGTTTAAATAATCTTCCGTTAGCCAATTTTTATATTTTTCGTTTTCCATTTCGTAATATTTTCTCTTTCGTTCTTGAGGATCATTTCGTTCCACTGAAATTGAACATGAGGTAAGGTACTTTGGTAAATTTGGAAAAATCGAGGGAAAGGCATCATTTGTTAATGCAGTTTTTTTACGAGGCAATACAATTTCTGTGCCTACAATAATCACACAGGTAGCTTGACCTAGGTCTTACCTACATAAATAGAATATATAACTTACCGTCTGGACGTGTGGCCCGTATTTCTTTAACTAAAAATCTGTCCTCAAAATGTTTTATACACACTACAGTGTTTTTTGTAATGGTAATGTCTCTCCGAATTTTTCTTTTCCACAGTTCTTTTCTATCTTTTGCTGTTGGAAATGTAAATGCCGGCACGTATTGCTCGCTATCTTTGTAGTTCGAACAACAGCCCGGTACACAACAACTATTTGGCATTATCATAAATGCAGCATTAATCCACTTAACTACAAATATTTTCCAACACTTTACACACTGTTTTGGTTAAATAAATCGATAATTATCTGACGGTACTGCAAAACATAACCCCACGAACAGCAATTGTGTCACTGGGTCATTGCACTGCCACTTGCTTTTCGATCGATATGGCCCGCCTGATACAATCAGCTGATCGTGATTTCCTCCGTTGAAGGTTACGGCCTGTTCTGTTTTCACGATGGCAGTGGTCCTGCCGTTCTAAAAACTTCCAAAAGACGTTTCAGTCTTTCTAAGAGACGATGCTTCAGTAGACGGTGCTGGAATAAGGATATCATCCAAGTAGGCCACGGCTATCTCGAAACGCAGGGGTCCCAAAACTTGGTTTATGGTTCTTTGAAAGACAAAGGGCATTCTTAGGAACACGTAATGCCCGTCAGGCGTTACGAAAGCTGTTTTAGGTATCGAATCCTCCTCCATTGGTATCTGATGATACTCCGAAGCCATGTCCAACGTGGTAAAGTATTTAGCGCCCTTCAAAGAATCCAGGAGGTCATCAATACTGCGGAGAGGGGGCTTGTCCTTCAGTGTCTTTCGATTTAATGCTCTATAATCGATACACATACGCTGTGTTCTCCATTTTTCTTTTTAACAAGTAGAATAGGGCTTGAATATTGAGAAGTTGAATCACGTATAATTTTATTATCTTTGAGCTCTTGAACCATTTTCCTAGATTCCTTCCGTTCACTAAATATCATTCTATAAGGTCGATAAGTAATAGGCAGATCATCCGTCAACTTAATTTGCATCTTCGTAACATTAATTTTTCCAACTTCCGTAAGCTTGGTGGCTAAACAAGCGCGATACTCATTTAAAACATTGAAAAGACCAATGGAGTCAGCTTTTGATAATTTAGGGTTTATTTGATTTTTAATATCGTCCAAAGCAAACAGTTCATAAAATCTTGAACGGCTTCATGACACGTTAACGCCCTAACACATACATGACCCTTTTCGTAACATAAGTCGTTATCTGATGAATTTAAAACCGATACGTAACCCCTCTGTTTTAAATTCGTCACACACCTTAGTATGGCATGAAATTTTCCAGGAATATTCCTATATTGTAAGCCAATAAAAAACATCACCTACATCTTCATTACTGTTGACCTTAATAAAACCAATATGATGTGATGGAATCACAGTCGTCTCCGAAGATGATCTCATCACAGGCACATCAACTGTAGAGGAGGCAAAACTCCTGCACACAGAGCTCACGAAACTCCTGCAACAAGGATGTTTCGAACTCAGGAAATGGAGGTCAAATATACCACACATTTTCAAACCAGAAGAACCAGAGAACAAGGAACAACCAGAGAACTTTGTCGTACCACATGAAAAGCTTGAAAGTTCTAAAACATTAGGTTTAATTTAGAATTCATTAACAGACTCTTTTAAGTTCACTATCACAAACTCAATGCAGTCAGACACAAAAAGATCGGTGTTAAGTAGCATTGCTCAGATCTACGATCCACTTGGTCTCGTCGGTCCAGTAATAGTTACAGCCAAAATATTTCTGCAAAGATTATGGCAATTACAGCTGAACTAGAATGATTCCCTACCTTCTTCAGAGCAAGAAGTGTGGTCGGATTTTCAACACAGGCTACCTGCACTAGATGAACTAGACATCCAAAGGAAGATTGTCTGTCTAGACTTCAGAGATGTGCAGATTCACGGGTTCTGTGACGCGTCGCAAGTGGCTTATGGGACTTGTGTTTATCTCAGAACAACTAATGAGGAAGGTCAAAGTGTTCAACTGATCACAACCAATACCAAATTTATTGGAGTAGCTCCAATAAAGGCAACTACATTGTTTAGACTTATTATGTGCTGCATTGTTGTTATCGCAACTCATTTTGAAGATGAAGACATCGCATGACATTCCCATCAATGAATGTCATCTTTGGACAGATTCATCAGTAGTTCTTCACTGGTTAGCTTTATCGTCAAACACTTTAAAAACATACGTGGCTAATCGAGTTGCACAAACACAGGCCAATACAAAGGATGATATTTGGCACCATGTATCCACAACATTTAATCCAGCAGATATTATATCTCGTGGACTACAGCCGAACGACCTTTTACACAATGATTTATGGTGGCATGAACCCTCGTAGCTTCAGGAAGTTTTATCACAATGGCCATCTACTATTCCAGAGGTACACATCACGCCGCAAGTTGATTTAGAGACAAAATCAACCATGCCTGTTCTAGCCTGCACAGGTCAGTTTAACATATTTTTAAGGTATTCGTCACTCAACAGATTAAAGGCTGTTATTGCATATTGTCTGAGATTTGCATAACACTCGACACACATCTCAGAAGATTACAGGAAGATTAAGTGCAAGGGAGCTATATCGAGCACTAAAGGTATTAGTAAGAATTGCCCAGAAAGAACAATTTCTTGAAGAATGGAAAGACTTGAAAACAAAAGGGCAAGTCCATCGAAAAAGTAAACTCATCACGCTCAATCCTTTCATAGATACAGAGGATCTGTTCGAGTTGGAGGCAGAATATCACAAGCAAACCTTCCGTATTCTCAAAAGCACCAGTTATTGTTACCTGCGAAACACAAACTGACTGAACTTATAATCCATAATGAACACATATCACTTTTACATGCTGGTCCACAAGCAGTATTATCATCACTTCATCTACACTTTTGGCCGTTATCAGGGCGAAGAGAAGTACGAAAGATAACACACAAATGTATCATTTGTTTTAGACATAAACCTACATCGATTAATCCTATACTGGGTCAATTACCTACACCTAGAGTAACTCCAAGCAGACCCGTTCACGCAGTTGGGATAGATTATGCTGGACCGATTTCTATAAAGGAAAGTCATAGACGTGGAAGAGTTCACACTTTTCAATGTTATGTTGCAGTATTTGTCTGTCTTGCATGTAAAGCAGTGCACCGGGAATTGGTAAATGGTCTCACAACGGAGGCATTTCTAGCTGCATTTATGGCAAGGAAAGGGGAAACCTGCACATGTCCACTTAGATAATGCCACAAATTTTGTAAAGGCAAATATAAGGATCTACGTGCCATGAGTGAACAGCTCCGAAATCATACTGATTAGGACCAAATAGAAGACTTTGCCGCCAAGGAACACATCACTTAGCATTACATTCCTCCGCGATCGCCAACTTTTGGAGGCCTGTGGGAAGCTGCAGTCAAATCTGTAAAATCACATATGAAGAAGATAACAGGCACTGCAAAGAATATGTAACATTATTAACACAAACTGAGGCATGTTTAAATTCACGACCCCTCATACCTGCTTCTAACGACCCTAACGATCTCACCGTCCTAACCCCTTCCCATTTTCTTCTTAGGCAACCACTCAATCTCACACCAAATCCAAATTATAAGGACCATCCAAGGAACTTACTAAGCAGATGGAAGTATGTGCAGCAACTTCACCAACATCTGTGGCAGCGGTGGTCAGCTTACTTGAACCAACTTCAACAGCGAAGCAAATGGTGCCAACAACCAACCACAACAGTCATTAAGATAGGTAGTTTGGTATTACTTAGAGAGGACAACCTGGCTCCATTATAGTGGCGGTTAGGACGTGTCACCCAAGTGTTTCCGGGTCGCGACGATATTTTGAATTTGATTATTATTTTTTTCTTATTTATATTAGTAATTACAGTAAATACAGTCCGCTAAAATTATGAAAGGTAGTTTCATTCCACAATCACAAAACAGTCCGGTTGATTTTTTTGGCAAAAATACTTTAATTCTGCACATTTCGCGTGTTCTCCAAATATCTACACTATAATCTTGCACTATTTATTATATCGTTTCGTAACTTATGAGCTTTATTGTTCTCATTTTCTCCAGCTTCTGCTCGTCTATATTCAACAGCCTTTGTTATAGCCGTTCTACATATCAAAATATTTTGAACTATAATATTTTTTAATTTTCCAGGAAGACCTCTGGATTTGGATATTTCCCTGAGTTGGTTGCAGCAGTTCTGTAACAAATGATTTGCACATTCTACTTTTTGTACAAGGGGGGCCTTGGTATCCCCAAGCCTCATCAATCATTTTACTATAAATTAAATTATGCATTCTCATGCTGGCGCAAAATCCTTCTGCTATTATATTTGCTTCCATAGCAGGCGATGAACCATCCCAGTTTTTATAGAATGTACGTTCCATCGGCGGCTCTCCTTTATTGGCAGCTCTTTCGCATACGCAACAATATTTGATTTTTACACCCAAATATAAAATTTCTTTTGATTTTAAGCCAACGATAGCGACAACACCAGAAAGTGAGTTATAATTTCTTAATTTTTTTGCCCAACTACCATCACAAACTAGCGTTATCATCGGTGTTCCATTTGAGTTAACACTGCCGCATTCAATAGCCATATTTCGCTCCTTCAATGCTTGCTTCATTTTCTTCCAAACAATCTTTTCCCAAGCATCATAAGCCCGATTGTGACCTTTTTTATACACAGCAAAACTAAATCAGGGTTTATAGAAAACAGGGCTACTAGGCTTTCTGTAAGTTTTTTTTAATTGGGTATATCCTCCACCCATATTCATAACTGCTGCTACAGCAGACGCATTTATGTCTAATTGATCGGGTTTTTCTTGGCAAGTAGAAAATGGTTTTGGAAAAATTACACATGTTACATTTAAATGTTATTTTAGAATTAAATCCAACTCTTTGTTCCTTTATGATCTTCATATATGAGAAGTGACATCCAAAAAGAGGGTAATATGATGATTACAATGATTTGACAGCTCTTGAATATCATCGATAAATTTTTGCATAAAAACAATGCGAGAGCCATCCATTTTAATGTCACTGAAAATTAAATAAAAAACTTGATATACATATACAGGGTTGTTCACCACATACGACACGGAGTATTGTAGCTAAACGATGAGATTTTTACAAATTGTAAGTTTAGGGTTCGTTGAAGGACTATTAGAGCTACAATTTAAAAATATTTTTACAAGATACAGAGTGTCCCAAATAAATAAAAAATATCAAAGTTGTATTTTTTTAAATGGAACACCCTGTATATTATTGCATTTTTAGTTTCTACGATTAAAATAAAGGTAAATTTGATTAAGGTTTATTACACTTAAACCTTACCGTTTTTGAAATATTTTCAATTTTGCGAAATTGCAGTATAAATTTTAAGGCTTCATTTCTCCGAGAAGTTTATTTATCGATCAATTATTGTGTTGCAATAATAAAAATTATACTACCTTATACAGAGTGTCTAAAATTTTATTTTAAATAATTACTAGCTTTAAACGGCAATAACTTATTTACATTAAATAGAACACCCTGTATATTTTATGAGAATCAGATGCACAATTTAATTGTCTATCAAATTGTATTATACCACTTCTTACCTATTCCTTCAAGTTTTCGTAGAAAATGCATTTTCTTATAATTTAGACCTCATTTATCAATTTACCCATGGAATATTGACATTTTAGATTGTTTTTAAAACAACAAATGTACAAAATGTACAGGCTAGTAATATTATCGTTTTTAGTAAAACGATAATATTACTAGCCCATTTGTATGCAAAAAGAAAACTATTTAAATCTTTATAAAAGAATATACCATTAATTAAATATACCACCAGTATTTCCGCCCAAATACTAATTATCTACATACTTAATTGTGTTCGTTAATAAATTATTCTAAATAAATGTGGATTTGAATCAGAAATCAATATAATAATAAGTTATGAAAATGAACGTCTCTGTTGTTATAAATAGGCATTTGTCGAAAAATTAAATATCATTTTTAAGGTGTTACTTTTTAACACACCGTCTAATACACATACATAATTCAGCTTTTTAGTATTTGGAGCAATTATTATTAATCAACGCAAACAGTCAATTAATGTAGTTTGAATACTGGAATCATATTAATTGGTCCTTTTTAACAAATATTTAAACAGTTTTTTTTAATGACATAAACGAACTATATCGACAATATTAGTATCTGTACTCTTTAAAAATTTGGTACATCTTTAAAAATAATCTAAAATGTCAGTATTCCATGGGTATATTGATAAATGGGTTCTAAATTACAAGAAAATGCATTTTCTACGGGAACTTGAAGAGATAGGTAAAAAATGGTATAATACAATTTGATAGACAATTAAATTGTGCATCTGATTCTCATAAAATATACAGGGTGTTCCATTTAAATTAAACAAATTATTGCCGTTTAAAGCGAGTAATTATTTAAAATTAATTTTTAGACACTCTGTATAAGGTAGTAAAGTTTTTATTATTGCAACACAATAACTGATCAAGAAATAAACTTCAGTAAATATTTAGTAATAAAAACTTTGATACCCTCGGAGAAATGAGGCCTTAAAATTTATACTGCAATTTCACAAAATTGAAAGTATTTCAAAAACGGTAAGGTTTAAGTGTAATAAACCTTAATCAAATTTAACTTTATTTTAAGCGTAGAAACTAAAAATGTAATAATATATAGGGTGTTCCATTTAAAAAAATACAACTTTGATATTTTTTATTTATTTGGGACACTCTGTATTTTGTAAAAATATTTTTAAATTGTAGCTCTAATAGTCCTTCAACGAATCCAAAACTTACAATTTGTAAAAATCTAGTCGTTTAGCTACAATACTTCGTGTCGTATGTGGTGAACAACCCTGTATAGCTTAAAAATTCAAATATTTAATAGACTAAATGTGAGCTTGCAGTTAAAATCGGAAAAAAATATATCTAGAAGCTATCCGTCCGGGAACTACGTCAGAATATTTATTGCAGTATTAATGCCGTTGGGGGTTATTAGGAAACAATAATCGTATCTAAAGTAAGTAGATTCGAAGTTTTTTAAATAAAACATCTTAAAACACAAATATTGACATTTTCAATTTTTTACGATTATTTACGGGACAGTAAACAGAAAAAATGGGTAGGGTTAACAAAACAGTAAACAGCAAAACAAAAAAAGCGGTCTGTTCAACATAAAAAGACTCAGGACAAAAACAAGTACAAAATTCATCACAGAACTTCAATACGCTGATGACTGCGCTCTAGTTGCAAAGACATTACAACAATTACAAGAAATATTGGACACATATACCTGGGCATACGAGGCTTTGGGCCTTAAGCTAAACATCGACAAACCCAAAATCATGTGCACTCCCCCGGAAGATCACAACCATGCTATAGAAATCGGAGAAAAGCTATTGGAATATGTGGCGGAATTTAATTACCTCGGCAGTTTGATTTCGGAAAAGGCCAATATTGATTCTGAAATTCAGCACAGGATTAGCTTTTCTCTATTACCTTTTTTGATATTTTGTCATCCATTTTTTCCAAATCTGAAGATTTTAGTAATTTGCCGCGACACAGCCTGTATATTTATTAAAAATTTAATAAACTAAAAATTTAAATAGAACCACTTATATTTAATTTATCCTAAATAATAGACTGAACTTGTTATAACGTTGTCTATATCTAAATATTATTGTTTTCCAAATATTTCCATTCTAGCATTTTGCTGTGCCTAAAATGATTTCACTTTAGAGATAGATGTAATTTGGAGATTATAACGTGAGCCGAATATTTAAACTGAACAATTTAACCTCGCTGGCCTGAATGTTTATAATTATCGATAAATGACATTTTATTTTGGATTTTTTTAACAACAGTTGTCTGGCTAATTATGATCTGTAAATTACTAGTAGGTCTTTTGTGTTGTTAGATTTACAGAGAAAAAAAATTAAAATGTCAAAAATAGTCTAAAAAATTATAATTTTAAAAGTCCTGGTATATTTATCAAAATTGGCACATATTGCTGCTTCGCTTTGATAGTGGCATAACTCGAAATATGATAATTTTACAGGAGACAACTTTGAAAATTGTGACAAACTTAAAAAATTTATAAAAAAATTCTGATTTACTTGACTGATGTCAACTTTTGCTTATGAAAAAACAATACATCAAGGGGTAAATTTTTATTGGCAAATGTTATTAATATCATAATAGTAAACCCATTTTTATACTTGTGCCGCTGTTTAAGAAAAACTTCTTTGAATTTCAAATGTTATATTATTAAACTAAGAACAAAAATCTTAAGTTAAAGTATAACAAATAATGTTTTTTAATACAGTATACAGCAAATCTTGCATCACATTAAAGATTACTATAAAATGAAGCATAAAATTTTGGTATATGGTTATTCTCCATTAGATTGAGTAGGTCTTTTTTCTTTTTTTCATCTAACATACATTTCTTCGAATAAGCAGGTTGGAGTATTAAACGAATATTAGTTGAAACTCCTCTTAAATTATTTTTTTTACATTGTGTTTCGACTTGCTTTAACTCAGTTTCTAAGTATGAAGTTTTGTAATAAAATGAAAAGGGCGATTCTCTAGTCACTTTTACAGTTTTAATATCACTAATTCTGAGAGTTTCATTGTTCGTATTTTTAAATGACGCCTGCACTCCTGTAAGGGCTTTGATATTATAAAAATCTTCATATGACATTTCTATTACATTGTATGGCCGTCCAGTCTTTTTAGCACAACGGATTATGGATATGAAATGATCTGGTGTATATATTTGACCACTTTTTAATGCTCGTTTAACCTCCCTTTCTAATTAAATTTTCTCTCCCCTAATAGAATGGGCACTGTCGCCTTCGTTTTGCGTATGTCCTTTGATTAAAAATTTGTGTGTAATCGATTTGACATTGGGGAACTTGTGAATAGCATACTGATATAAATGGATCATAAATTTATTTTTCTGTTGGCCGCTGCAATTATGGGTATAAAAAATTATTTCAATTTCCTCCTTAGTAGACAGAGCTTTTTTTTCTATGTATCGCAATACACAGCTTCCAATTTCATTAACACCACGCGCTGCTTCTGCTTCGTGCCAAACGAAACAGGTAACGTCGTTAGTTTTCAGCTCATAAAAAGTAAGGTTAAACACATTAAGTTTGCTTTTATGATAAAAAACAGAAATATCCCCTTTGGAACACTGAAAAACTGCGTGCAAGTCAAAGCATGTTCCCATGGGGTGCTTTCTTCTTGTCCATTTTTTTCTCGGTACGAGCCAAATCTTTTTGTACCAAATGACTGTCATAACTTTCTTTGAGATTATCTTTTTCTGTATTAGACGCATTCTGGTAAGCGACACACTGCTCGCATTGATCTTTCTTAGGTTTGAAAAATGACAAATTAAACTCTTCATTGAAAATTTTATAAAACATAATATAATTAACATGTTGCTCATTCTTTTGTGAACATTCATTAACGTAGTCTCTACAGGGTCCGGCAATAGTGCGTCGCACAGTGCTTCGTCCCATGGATAAAAATCGAAAAAAAAGTTAAAATTTACTAATACCTGAATATGAAATTTTATGCTTATAGCAATGTTCAACCATCCTGTATATTATTTTTCATAAACAGCGTTTTTTGTTAGCAAATATTTTCACTAAAAATAAATTTTGCGATCATTGTCTTATCAGTGAAAAGAATAACATTCATAGTAGTTCTGTATATTATGGAGTTAAACGGTACGTACTTAATTGAAAGCCACTATGGATATTGTTAAACACAAGGTATGTACTTTAAATTTATTTCTAAACAAGTTCGTGATTGTTTAGTTTTTCTTTATTTTTTAAGATGATTCTTAAATGGGTATAAAAATTTTACGTTTTCAAACTTCAAAAAGGTATTTAAAAAAAACATATCAAAACATATCGTATTTATTGAATATTTTTGTTGTCATATTCATAGACTTTTAATTTTTGTATAGTTCACCTGCGTCTGCTTGCGACGAACTTTATTTTATAATACTTTTCAGATGGAGTAAAATTGATAAGCAATGCCGATCTGGTTAATACTTGGCTTGATCAGGACAAGAACTCGAAATTATTTGTATTTCAAAAAATGTGTTCTTGAGAATTATTATTAGATTAGATATTGATGAACTTTCCAGTCAAATGAGACACTACTTGTGCCTGAAAAAGTCCACTATGTTGGAGCGAAGCGTGGCATAAAAAAAGTTTCCATCCTTTCAATTTATTATAAAACCTCACACCCAAGAAAAGGTAAAAATAATATATGGATATGGTCTATTAAAGAGGTAACATCCGAACCCCTCATACCAACAAAAAGAAAAGTAACAACGCGAAAAAGTAACATATTAGAAAATGTGCAAAAATATCTTATATCTGAGGATACTTCATCTACCTGTGATTTAGATACTATAAATTTGGAAGATTCTGTCAGCAGTGATTCTTCTGAATCAGAGTAGTTACGATCTATGCATTTTGTTGTCCTAAAGTAAATTTATAGTATCTTAAGTTTTTTTTAATTAGATATAACATTAATTTTTCTTTCTCATTAAAGAAAAACATTTTTATCTTATATTAGGTTTATATTGTAGGAATCATGTTCTAATGTTATTTCAATTCTTTTTTATCACAGGGATTTATTTAATACTTACACCGTTTTCATACTATAAATTATTATTTCCTTAGATAGAACACAGGTCCAACATTTTTATTATTTATAAGATTTTTTTTCATAAACGTGGGACTAAGAACATCATCATTTAGTACAATGAGAGTACTCATCATTTGTGTCAAATAAACCTAGTTTGAATAAATTACCTATAATAAAAAAGAAGTTTTGGATTTTTGTCCTCTAGAGCCATATGTTCGAAGCACTGTGCGTCGGGCATCTGTAGCCCCTAGAATAAAAAACTTGACAATTTTGTTTAAGTCCAAATCTAAAGTATGTACCAGGATGTATTTCAGGAAAATATTTTAACTTCTATAGGGTGGCTCAAAAAAGTGTGAGTGGACCTGGATGATTTTTTTTAAATGGAACACCCTGTATATTATTGCATTTTTGGCTTGCTTTCAGATCACTTTACATAACCCTAAGATATGAATAAATACATTTCGATAGTTTCAGAGATTTTAAAAAATAAATCAAAAATATATATTTTTCAGCCCTTCTTTTAAAAAAATATTAGAAATACAAGAACTGTTCTGAAATCAAAACTATACGTAAGTATTTACTTTAGATGGTCTGTACTTATTTTGCTATAAATATGAAAATCTTAAATTATACAGGATGTTCAAAATTCTACGCCAAACTTTCTAAAATATAAAATAATTTTTCTTCGTTTTTTTAAATGGAACACCCTGTATATTATTTTTTCAATAGATGGAGGATTAAAAAATGAACATTTTTTGTATTTAGAGTATTTCAAAATTTTTAACGGTTTCGCAGATATTTGCGGTTTTATATTTCATACGGCATTTTCCACAGTAAATTTTTATCAAAGCCACCCAATGATTTTTCTCTCGTATTTTACCATTGAAAGCGCCATATGAAATAATACTGCGTGTATCTGCGAAACCGTTAAAATTTTGAAATACTCTAAATACAAAAAATGTTCATCTTTAAACTCTCCATTTAATAAAAAAATAATATACAGGGTGTTCCATTTAAAAAAACAAAGAAAAATTATTTTATATTTTAGAAAGTTTGGCGTTGAATATTGAACATCCTGTATGATTTACGATTACCATATTTATAGCAAAGTAAGAACAAACCATCTATAGTAAATACCTCATATAGTTTTGATTTCAGAACAGTTCTTGTATTTTTAATAATTTTTTTAAGAAGGGCTGAAAAATATATATTTTTGATTTATTTTTTAATATCTCTGAAACTATCGAAATATATTTATTCATATCTTAGGGTTATGTAAAGTGATCTGAAAGGAAGCCAAAAATGCAATAATATACAGGGTGTTTCATTTAAAAAAAAATCATCCAGGTACACTCACAGTTTTTTGAGCCACCCTATAGAAGTTAAAATATTTTCCTGAAATACATCCTGGTACATACTTTAGGTTTGCACTTAAACAAAATTCTCAAGTTTTTTATTCTAGGAGCTACAGATGCCCGACGCACTATTGCCGGACCCTGTATAGATTTGTGCTATTGTTTTGCTCCCGTCTATGTAATCTCTGCTTGAATCGGCACGGCAGTAATGACTTGGTATTTTCGAAATTGAATTGATATGCTGGCGGACTCCATTTTTTAATGTTTCATCTATATGTTTGTGACTATTGTGCTTCTCCCTAAGATCTTCCGACACGATGCTAGTCGAAAGGTCAAGTTTTTTGTTTACTACAATTCTAATGACCCTGTGATTAATGTCTAAGGTATTCATAAAAAATACCTTGCAAACTCTGACACGTTTCCCTTTCTTTTCGAAATAGAAAGCATTGTTGGCTTTTCTGTTACTTCCTTCTCTAACATAGCGATATTTAGGCTCAACTTTGATCATACTTGCAGCAATAAACTCTCGCTGTCTATGCAGATCTCCCATCTGCCAGTAATTATTAAAAATAAATTTTCTTTCATCTTCTGTAAAATTTTTCGAACATTTTTGCTTGCAGCTTTCAGTACAAGCTCTTTTTAATTCCATTCCTTTAACTTCCTTCTTTGTTTTGTATGATTTATAGGGTTTACCACTGTTTCGTAACTTCTTGCTAGAAATAGTTACCCAGGTTTCCATAGCCTTTTTTCTTTTTCTTCCTTTTTTACCTGTGTTTTTTTTTTCGCTTTCCATATTTTCATCATCTTTTTCTTTCCGAGCATCATTAGATGAATCTTCACTGCTGCTCGTATCTTCAGAGGCATTGTAATTGGGATCCGCATTAGAGTCATCTGAATCAAACATGAGTTGTTGAAACTCTTCTTCCTGTTCCAATATTTTAACTTCGTTGATGTTTTCATTTATTCCTGGTTTTCTACTTCCGCTTTCTGCATCATCCACTTCTTGCTCTATATTTTCTTTCTCTCCCTCATCAATCAAAGGACCTAGAAATTAAAAATAATAATTATCTCCAGTATATAGAAAACAGGACCGTGAAAATAAAATACATCATATAGTTATGTATTTTTGATACTTCAAAACTATTCACCTTTTTCCTGAGCGACTGAATCTGCTATCGCCGGTTCTATATCTTCCCTTCGATCTTTGATTTCTTCATTTTCCAAAAAAGTTACTTGAAACCAATTTTCAGAACTAACAATTTGTTGTTCTTCCCTTTCTGAAGTAGTTTTCTTTTATTTCCATTCGCTCCTTTTCATTTGCTATAAAAATAGAAACTAAAAAATGGCAAAATATTTTAACAAAAAAACAGAAATTACCATAATCACCTATGGGATCGCTTTCACGAATTTTCTTCCAGACTTCGGTAAGATTTTCACTTGGACGTTCTTTTAAAACTCGTCTTTTCTCAACTGGTACTTTAGATAGCTTCATTATTAATCGGCTTCTATCATGTAGCGAATGCGAAGCTGCCATACTGTATACTAAAAAAATTCAATATAATGCTTTTGGTGGAAACAAAGCTACTAAATGATATTAAGGACATTTATTTCTTTGATATAGGCATAACTCTAAAAAAGGCCAGATAAATGTTATTAATTA
This sequence comes from Sitophilus oryzae, assembly GCF_002938485.1. NCBI lineage: Eukaryota > Metazoa > Arthropoda > Insecta > Coleoptera > Curculionidae > Sitophilus > Sitophilus oryzae. The sequence continues at coordinate 900,012 of NW_022146107.1, forward strand.
ATCCTTTATAAATGCACATTTTAAAATAGCATCTTAAATATGCAAGAAAAACTGAACTAAAATAATATGACTTTTCAAAAATATCGACACAACACGAAATCTGCCTATTTCAAAGAAATAAAATTAACAAAAACTTGTCACAACTCGTAATGTACCACTTTCTGAGAAAAATTCGTGGGTATTAAATAATAATACTTATCAAAAATATGGACACAGCACGAAATGTGCCGATATCAAAGTAATGAAATAAACACAGACTTGTCACAACTAGAAATGTGCCACTCTCTGACAAAACATTACGAGGTTTTCCTTTGACGTCTCGTGCGCAACTGAATAATGTGCCGTTGTCGATGAAACACCGCCGGTAATTTGACAGCGACACATGTGCACTCTAGCGGAAGACGACTGGAGATAGGATTATGCCTGTTTTTGTGATAAAAGTCAATAAAATAATGAGTTTATTATTACAGAAAAAGCAAAAATGATATTTTTTTATTTGTGCCCCTCTCAAAGCAAAGCAGCGATATATAAATAAATAATATAAGCAAATTTTGAACAACTTTTTCGTGCATGCCTTTCGATATTTCGTCATCTGACACAATTTCATCGTTACGGTTTAAAATTTCACCGTAACTTATTTTACTTATTTTGCTTATTTTTAGGAATAAAACTAAACTTACTTGAATAACTTGAATAATAACGTTTAATTAGCTTACTTCTTAACTGTACATATAACTTCTAATAATATCTTATCTATTAAATCTCTTCACCACAACAATTTCTTGGGATGGAGTTGTCTCCGATAACTGTAATATAAAACCTCATTAATAAAATATCAATTTGTCTGTTTAAAACCTACCTTTCTTTCTACAGTGGTTACTAATTCTTTATTTAGACTTATGCTTGTGTTAGGATAATTTTCTTGGCATATTTCTTCGGAGGATTCTTGAACATAGACTTGATGTGATTATCTTTTGTCTGTTTTCAACGCAAAGTGGGAATGTTGGGTCTGCAATATACATATGGGTTAAGGATTTTATTATGTATTTTTCCTGTATGTAATCAATTGATTTTACCTGATTATAGTTGATTTTTTCCTAAATTTCATCTTGTTTATATTACGATTTACAGACTGACGTTTCAATTGTTGTCAGCTGATCGTTTGACACCGACGTTGAAGTTTGACAGATGAATCTTGTAAATTAGATTTTCGATCTTTTTAAACGTTTTTATATATGATCGCAAACTGTATTAATAATTTTCCGAAGATATTATGTTCTTATAGGGATTATTATAATTTTATTATGATGTAATATAATGTTTCACTCAATCCTTATGCATTAAATAAAATTTTACATCGAATTTTATTTTGGGTCTTTTGTTTTACTGGTTGCCTGTGTTAGACTTTGGGTTGGTATCTTGGAGTCCAGCGTCTTTGCGGGATTTTGCAAACACGCGTCCTTTTCGACTTTGAACCATCTTGGTGAAAGCAAGGGAAGCCCTCTGATCTCTGCCGAAAATAAAAGAAATTCTAGTGAAATTTTGGCTGGTCGCCGTTCCATATTGGGATTGTTCAGTAGAATTACGGTCTTGGAATTCATTGAAGGTCGAGAAGACCGATTGGCAAGAAAGTGAGCTTGGCCTGTGTAGTTGGAATTCCGGGGAAACCTTGAAAGGGATATCTTCGTTGGTTGGGTAAGAGTCATTCTTAGGTGTAAGGTTCTCTTCTACAACTATTTATTTTAAGAGGACAGGAGTTGTAGATGGGTGCGTGGACGTACTGGGATGGGTACGAGGACAGTTAAGGGAACCCTTTTCCATGGAGTAACATGCGTTGAGACGCCATCTTGTCTTGGAAGGTCCGCATCAGGGTTCGGAAGTAGTTAATTAAGACGTAATTTTACCTTATTAACTACGTGTAGTTTTTCTTCAAAATCTACGTCTTTTCCCGTTCATTAACTACATGAAACTACGTTTATAAACTACCTATTGATATGAATAATTTTGCTTTTATGAGGAATGTAAATAATATGATGTGAATAGTTAGTTATATTTAAAACCATATTTCTTCTGTTTTTTTTAATACATTATGTGTTTTCTAAAGCTTCAACTTATTAGAACCTCACCTCAAATCTTTGATATTTGAAAATTACATACATATGTTACAAACTACACCTCTTTCATACAACTACATTAACTACATGTAATGTAGTTTATGTAGTTTTTAAAAGTAACATGTAGTTTTCCGAACCCTGGTCCGCATGGTGGAAAGGTATTTTACTATGTCCAAACTAGAACGTGTCACTAAAATAGATCACATTTTAGGGTTCTTGTTCCTTGGCTCTTAGTGATGATTACGGTTTATCTTAGGATTTTTATCAATTTTTTTTGTACTGGATTTGGTACTGAAACTAATGTCATTGTGACGTGAATGCCACTGTGACGAGGAATGCCACTGTGACACTGAAGACTGGCAATCTGGATTTTCTCATGGACTGACTGGAACGACCACTGGAGAACAGATAAGACTTTAATCATCTCTTATTTTATTGCGTTTATGATTGATTAAAATTTATTACATTAAATATACGATCGTATGTGAACTTGGTATACCAGGGGATTTTTACATTTAAATTTCATTTTATTCTCTATAGACTTAAATATCATAATCACAAATACGCATCAGGGTTGTCCACAGTTTAGTCACAACAATATTTTGTGATACTATTCATGATTTAATTTATTCTACGGATAGTTCATTTTTTTTACTAGTATATATATGTTTCATTATTTCGTATTATTTAAATATTTGCTACATTTTATGATAGATCTTGGCAATTTGTTTTAACTTTTAAATTTAATATTTATTAAACGAATCCAGTACATTTTGGACTTTTCAATCAGTACACTTTTTCCATACACCTCCCTTTTGATATCTCTTGTTCTGTGCATATATAGTTTACTTAATTATTTACTGAGCTAGCTGGAACCTATTTGTAACGGAACCTGGTGAATCTGAGTTCTCCTTATAAACTTTTTCACCCAAGGTGGCGTTATAAACTTTGGCGCACAAACGTGTCAGGGCCTGGTGGAAAAATTGTATTGATTTTAAATAAATGATTGAAAATTTTAAATTTTTAGTGAATTTTGAAATTTGATTACGTGGAAGTGTCAGATTTAAATTATTATTGAATTAATTCAGTCACAGTCGCAGATAGTGTCATTGGTTATTTATTTTTAAATTGGTAGTAACTACTTTAATATTATTTCGTGTGAAACTGATTGACTATTAAAATGCCTTTCAAACTAGACGTAGACAGATTGCATAAAGATGAACTTATTTGGGAACTTCGATCTCGAGGTATAGCCGAGTCTGATAATGTGGATGCTCTTAGGAAAAGTCTTCGTAGCGCTTTAAGTCTTGAAAAAGATGCTTCTTTTAACCAACCTATTCCTTTTGAGGGAGATGCTTCTGAGGAGTTAAATATTTGTCAGACTAAGCTGAATGATATTACGGAATTTTTAACGACATTCTCTGGTTCTGTAGGGCAGGTTAGACGGGTCGAGACAAAGATATGTCATACGTATAATAGATTAGAACGAATTACTTCTGATGATCCAGATCTTATGTGCAAGCGTGCCGTGCTTCGTAAGGGTTTGATGGAAATGATTTCTGTATATAATAGTAAAAACTTAGCCTTAAAACCTGTACAACAAAATGTACTTACAGATTTACGCCTTCAAGACATACCACCTAGTACTTCTGGAAATACAGAAACGCATTCTCCACCACCTGTTACGTCGTCACCGCGTGTTCCACCGATACCTAATAATGATTTAAATTTAAATAATAGCTTTAACGTTAATTCTTCTTTTACGGTACCTGTTTATAAGTGGCAAATTAAATTTTCGGGCTTACCTACTGAAAGTTTTAATTCATTTTTAGAAGAGGTAGAGGAACATTGCATTAGTAGAAATGTTAATAAAGCAAATTTGTTTAGCTCAGCTAGAGATCTTTTCGCAGGCGATGCATTGAGAATGTACAACTGGTTTAAGAGATATGCGAGTGATTGGGATAGTTTGATTAAGTTGATGAAGGAAGAGTATGTTCCATCCGCAGATAAACTATGGCAACAAATTCTTTCGCGTACTCAGGGTGCTTCCGAGTCGATAGGTCTATATGTAGCTATTATGACGAGTTTATTTGATAGAATGCCTACACATGTGTCAGATAGTTTGCGTATGCAAGTTTTGCGTCGAAATATTTTGCCATTCTTCCAGGAACGATTAGCATTAACAGAAATTAGATCACCTTTCGAACTTATTGAACTATGTCGTAAAATCGAGGAAATTCGTGAATCTGTAGATAATTTTAAGCCGCCTAATTTGTCGTCACTTTCTTTAGAACCTGATTTAGCTTACAAGGGTAGTCCGAGACAAAGCCGTCCAACTGTCAATGAAATTCAAATTAGAGAACAAACTTGTTGGAGATGTAAAACTCCGGGGCATTTTGCGAAAGATTGTCCGAAAAGGAAACACGATTTTCGTTGTTTTGGATGTGGTAAAGAGGGTTTCACAAAGAATTCGTGTCCTAATTGCAATCCAAATAGGAATTCTCGAAGTCGTAATGAGCCTAGTACATCTGAATCATCTCGAAACAACCAAAACACACGAACTTCTGGTTCGGGAAACGCTACGCAGAGACGGTAGTTGATCGGCCCACCGCCTCTTTTGTTGACAGTCCGGTCAAAGATTTTAAAGGTAAAGTTGTTCTTGATTACATTTTAGCTCAAGTCGGCGAAGGTGAATGTCCGTATGCTAAAGTTGAAATTTTAGGTTTATCTTTTTATGGTTTATTAGACAGTGGTGCTAATAAAGTATTTATGAATTTAGAGGGATACGAAATGATTAAGAATTTAGGCATTAAATTAAATCAATCTGCAAATTTACTTTGTCGTGTCGCTGATGATAGTCAATGTCAATGTTTAGGGGTAGTTACAATTCCACTTAGGTTACGTAATGTAGTTAAAATTATGGACGTATATATATTTCCGGGATTAAGACATAAGTTAGTTTTAGGAATAGATTTTTGGATTAGAATGGGAATAGTTCCAGATGTTAGGAAAGGAGAATGGTATTTCTCTGATGTAGATCTAAATACACCAGTTTTAAATTCTATCGAGTCACAAACTGACTTAGGGACAAATGACTTAGAACACCTTAACCAAATTGTTAATTCTTATTTTTCAAGTTTTGATAGCAATGCTTTGGGTTGTACCACAGCAGTTCAACATAAGATTCGTGTTACACAGGAAGATCCTATTAAACAACGTTATTATCCAGTATCACCTTTTAAACAAGATATTATTAATACCGAATTAGATAAAATGTTAAAGTTAGGGGTTATTGAAAAATCTTCTAGTGGTTGGTCTTCACCCGTGTTATTGGTCCCTAAACCAGATAAAACTTGGAGATTTTGTGTAGATTATCGTAAATTAAATAGAGTTACGGAACGCGATGCTTATCCTTTACCGTACATTTCGGATATTTTGAGGAAGTTAGGTGGTGCTAAATATTTAAGTTCTTTAGACATCCAAAGTGCTTACTGGCAGGTAGAAGTTGAGCCAGATTCGCGTAAATATACTGCATTTACTGTACCATCAAGGGGTTTATTTCAGTTTACAAGAATGCCATTTGGGTTACATAATGCGCCCGCAACGTTTCAACGGTTAGTTGATAATTTATTTGGTCCTGAGTTGGAACCGTTTATTTTGAAATACCTTGATGACATTATCATTGCAACGCCTACCTTAGAGAAACACTTTGAAGTTTTAGAATTAGTATTTGAACGTTTAAAAACCGCTAACCTAACCTTGAACAAAGAGAAATGTTATTTCTGTAGACCAGAGTTGAAATTTTTGGGTTTTGTAATAAACAGATCTGGGATAGCTGTAGATCCAGGTAAAGTGGAGGCTATTGTAAATATGCCAGAACCACGAACAGTTAAAGAAGTCAGACGGGTAATTGGTATGATTACTTGGTACAGACGTTTTGTTGACGGATTTTCGGATATTCTTGCGCCACTCACGGGACTTCTTAGGAAAGGGAAAAAGTTTGTTTGGGATGAGTCTTGCACGACTTCTTTTCTTAAAATTAAGGATGCCTTGATTTCCGCTCCAGTTCTTGCTTGTCCAAACTTCAAGTATCCATTTTATGTACAAACTGATGCTTCAGCTTATGGATTGGGAGCAGTTCTGACGCAGAAGTATGATGATCAGGAATTTGTGATATGTTATCTATCCAGAACACTTTCACGTCCTGAACGGAATTATTCCAGTACAGAGCGTGAATGTCTCGCTGTTCTTTGGGCAGTTGAAAAACTTCGTTGTTACTTGGAACTCTCTAAGTTCTATGTCATAACTGATTGTCACTCTTTGTTGTGGTTGGAGAACTTGAAGGATGCGCAGGGTAGACTTGGTCGCTGGGCTTTGAGACTTCAACAATTCGACTATGAAGTAATTCATAGAAAAGGTAAGGAACATGTGGTTCCGGACACTCTTTCGAGAGCGTTACCTGTTGTTGATATTGAACTTAATTTTCTAGAGGTTTCCGATGTTAGTGATCGTTGGTATTTGAAAATGCGTGAACGTATCCTTAAAGATCCACTTCATTTTTCTAAATGGCGTGTAGAGTCTGGTAAACTCTATAAATATATTGAACCTGATTTTCCTGAATTGCGAGATTCAACAGATTTTTGGAAATTGGTAATTCCCAAGGAGAAACGTGTAGAAATTCTTCAAAAATTTCATGATGATCCGACTGCTGGACATTTAGGTGTTTATAAAACCTACCATCGAATCGCTCGTCTTTTCTATTGGCCTGGTATGAAGAACGATATATCCAGATACATTAAACGATGTCGTGTCTGTTTACGGACAAAGCCAGAGCAGAAGAAACCAGCTGGTTTAATGGGAAATCCACTCTCTATCACACAATGTTGGCAAGTCATCAGTACTGATCTCTGTGGTCCTCTTCCTAAATCTTCGCATGGACATCAATATATTTTGGTTGTCACCGATAACTTCAGTAAATTCAGTTTATTTTTCCCGTTGAGGAAAGCTACTGCTGCAGCTGTTTCAAAGATCATCAAGGATCAAATATTTATGATATTTGGTGTACCGTTACACTTACGTTGTGATAATGGTGTTCAATTTAGAAGTCGAGAATTTACCAATCTTTGTAAAAATTATGGTGTAAATATTATTTTCAACCCAAACTATTCACCTCAGTGTAATCCTACGGAACGAGTCAATCGTGTCTTAAAATGTATGTTAACCGCATATGTTGGTGAGAATCACCGGAAATGGGATGAAGTTTTGTCTGAAATTGGATGTGCCTATCGAAGTGCACGACATGAAGTTACTACTTCAAGTCCATATTTTGTAAATTTCGGTCATGAAATGGTTACGCATGCTAATGAGTATGAGGTCCATCCGAAGTTTTCTACGAGCTCGACGCTAGATCCGGATAATCATCAACCCAATGATCCTCTCCCATCTGCTGAGAACATTCTTAGGTTACAGAAACTTCGAGAGTTTGTTAGAGTCCGTTTAAAGAAAGCTTCTGATCGATCTAGACAGCAGTATAACTTGCGTAGAAGGCATGTGACTTATAATGTCGGCGATTCTGTTTGGAAACGACAGTTTGTTTTGTCAGACGGTGCGAATTATTTTGCAGCAAAATTGGCTGGGAAATTTTGTGGTCCTTACAAAGTTCGTAAGAAAGTTGGATATTGTGTTTATGAACTTGAGGATGACCGTGGTGTATCGATTGGGAATTGGCACGTAAAAGATTTGAAACCAGATCCAGGTTAGATTTTAGGATGTATATATTTTTCATTGAGTTGGTAGTAACTCGCTGTTTTTAAAGAAATTTCATTTCTTTAAAAAAAGGAAGAAAAGGTGGGGTGTTACGGTTTAAAATTTCACCGTAACTTATTTTACTTATTTTGCTTATTTTTAGGAATAAAACTAAACTTACTTGAATAACTTGAATAATAACGTTTAATTAGCTTACTTCTTAACTGTACATATAACTTCTAATAATATCTTATCTATTAATCTCTTCACCACAACAATTTCTTGGGATGGAGTTGTCTCCGATAACTGTAATATAAAACCTCATTAATAAAATATCAATTTGTCTGTTTAAAACCTACCTTTCTTTCTACAGTGGTTACTAATTCTTTATTTAGACTTATGCTTGTGTCAGGATAATTTTCTTGGCATATTTCTTCGGAGGATTCTTGAACATAGACTTGATGTGATTATCTTTTGTCTGTTTTCAACGCAACAAGTGGGAATGTTGGGTCTGCAATATACATATGGGTTAAGGATTTTATTATGTAATTTTCCTGTATGTAATCAATTGATTTTACCTGATTATAGTTGATTTTTTCCTAAATTTCATCTTGTTTATATTACGATTTACAGACTGACGTTTCAATTGTTGTCAGCTGATCGTTTGACACCGACGTTGAAGTTTGACAGATGAATCTTGTAAATTAGATTTTCGATCTTTTTAAACGTTTTTATATATGATCGCAAACTGTATTAATAATTTTCCGAAGATATTATGTTCTTATAGGGATTATTATAATTTTATTATGATGTAATATAATGTTTCACTCAATCCTTATGCATTAAATAAAATTTTACATCGAATTTTATTTTGGGTCTTTTGTTTTACTGGTTGCCTGTGTTAGACTTTGGGTTGGTATCTTGGAGTCCAGCGTCTTTTGCGGATTTTGCAAACACGCGTCCTTTTTCGACTTTGAACCATCTTGGTGAAAGCAAGGGAAGCCCTCTGATCTCTGCCGAAAATAAAAGAAATTCTAGTGAAATTTTGGCTGGTCGCCGTTCCATATTGGGATTGTTCAGTAGAATTACGGTCTTGGAATTCATTGAAGGTCGAGAAGACCGATTGGCAAGAAATTGAGCTTGGCCTGTGTAGTTGGAATTCCGGGGAAACCTTGAAAAGGGATATCTTCGTTGGTTGGGTAAGAGTCATTCTTAGGTGTAAGGTTCTCTTCTACAACTATTTATTTTAGAGGACAGGAGTTGTAGATGGGTGCGTGGACGTACTGGGATGGGTACGAGGACAGTTAAGGAACCCTTTTCCATGGAGTAACATGCGTTGAGACGCCATCTTGTCTTGGAAGGTCCGCATGGTGGAAAGGTATTTTACTATGTCCAAACTAGAACGTGTCACTAAAATAGATCACATTTTAGGGTTCTTGTTCCTTGGCTCTTAGTGATGATTACGGTTTATCTTAGGATTTTTATCAATTTTTTTTGTACTGGATTTGGTACTGAAACTAATGTCATTGTGACGTGAATGCCACTGTGACGAGGAATGCCACTGTGACACTGAAGACTGGCAATCTGGATTTTCCCATGGACTGACTGGAACGACCACTGGAGAACAGATAAGACTTTAATCATCTCTTATTTTATTGCGTTTATGATTGATTAAAATTTATTACATTAAATATACGATCGTATGTGAACTTGGTATACCAGGGGATTTTTACATTTAAATTTCATTTTATTCTTTATAGACTTAATCATAATCACAAATACGCATCAGGGTTGTTCACAGTTTAGTCACAACAATATTTTGTGATACTATTCATGATTTAATTTATTCTACGGATAGTTCATTTTTTTTACTAGTATATATATATATATGTGTCATTATTTCGTATTTAAATATTTGCTACATTTTATGATAGATCTTGGCAATTTGTTTTAACTTTAAATTTAATATTTATTAAACGAATCCAGTACATTTTGGACTTTTCAATCAGTACACTTTTTCCATACACCTCCCTTTTGATATCTCTTGTTCTGTGCATATATATTTTACTTAATTATTTACTGAGCTAGCTGGAACCTATTTGTAACGGAACCTGGTGAATCTGAGTTCTCCTTATAAACTTTTTCACCCAAGGTGGCGTTATAATATTTTATCACATGCCATGTCAAAATGACTATTATGACTATTATTTGACATACATAACTAATTCAATTAAATACAACATATTTTTTTCCATAAATCAACAATATAAATATGCTATTTATTGCTTATATAATTAAAAAATCTGTCTGATGCTGAAAGAAAGTACTGACAGGTATCTTTTTTGATATAAAATTGAAAATATGTCACAGAATTTTCAATTCGACACATATAGATTTTTCTTTAAATAATAAAGTGGCACTTCTAAGTGACACAAAATTACCAGCTGTGTATAAAAGATTCCCATTGCCCTCAGTTTTGATAGCTGTTAATATTTCGCTTAATCTTCTCAAACCATTTGAAGAGGAACCAAAAGACTCATGGCATGTTTTAATAAGGTTGCAAACATCTTCAATAGTGGAAGTATTAGTTTCACCCTGAGAAAAAGAAGTAGGAACTGGGTTCACTAGACAATTTCAAAAAATCTACATGTCCTTTAACCTAGTTACCGTCTGCCTGCTAGGTAATTTAAATAAAAGCTGTACTGTTTTTAAAAAATATGTAAAACCCGCCTTTCTTAAACGTCACTGGCGTGTGTTACGTGTTGCTGCTATTAGTGTCGCTGATATTAGTGTCGCTGCTATTAGTGTTGCGTCCTCGGCCTTGAACTGCGACAGACAGACTACAGAGCCGACACATTAAGAAAAATAATTTTCTTATACTCGTATACGAATACTTGAAACAGACGCATAGTACAGTATAGAATATAGAATTTACAGTTCGAATTATTTCAATGAAAGTAGAATATATCGATGCATGAAAGGAAAAAGGTTCTCAGCGACAATTTATTGTTTTTATCGCAGGGCGATTTTTATTTCTTTTTTTTAGTATTGAAAATACTTCTGGGCGCGTTTATATGGGACCCATCTTTGAAAAAGCGACATGCTAGATGCGATGTGGTACGGCCGAGTTCAATAACCTGCCTAATCATCAACTTGTCAACACGTAAGAGTTTAGCCGGCGTTGCAAGGACGTTCGAGGGCCGAGGCCGAAATGAGGTTTTATCAGTGGGCCAACTATTTTATGGATATGGATGTTTAGTATGGGCCGGCGGATAAAAAAGCCAATATTATAAAAAGATTATGCGTCAAGGCATATGGATTGTTAGGTACAGTTTGACTATTTTAATCTCTTTCCGTATGCGAAGGAAGGGGCAAATTATACATGAAAGAGCGGACTCACATAAATAATAATAATTAGATTTAGACTAATGCAATATTTTTTTCTCGGCGCGTAGGATAGATAGGTAAATGCATTAAAGGGAATAATTAATTAAATCATTAGGTTCCAAAACATAATAACTCGGGTCTCATCTGATCTGCTGATACATTTTTCTAAAATTTAGGCTATTGGGACTTATATTTTTTATGATTATTATTTGTTTAATTAACAACTTAGGACAAAGAAAAAGCTTGCATGGTATCCACCGCCAACAGGCGTAAAAACAAATGAAGCCAAGGCGTTGCCAAATATTTATTGGGATAAGTTTTTATTGTTTGAATATTGTTGTAAATAATAATTATCACTTAATTTATGCTAACTTATCAAAGTTCACAACACGGCGAAATTTCAACAAAATCGGCCAACGGATCTTTGAGATATTAATAAAAAAAGGTCTATTAGAAAACACCTTGACACCCTGTATCTTTAAAATTATACATTTCCGGCCACATGTTTATATGAACTTTTTACCTTAAAAACACTCAAAGAATCACCTCCTGAAGTTTGGCCAGATACTTAATTAACACCCTGTATTTTGAAAATGGCTAGCTAGTGATTTAGTAAGCTATGTTTATTTTAATGAGAAAAATACATTTCATAAAAAATAAAAAAAATCATAATACAAATACTATACCCTAATTAATTAATTTTAAATATATCTAAATAGGCACTTTAATAATTGAAAAATGGACAGGAGCACTTAAAATCCCTTCATAGAATATACCAAATATGCAAGAAAACTCCAATAAAAAAAACACAAATGGCACATTAAAATCTGCATTATCTGAAATCAAACTATACCTAAACGGCTAATAAAATGATAGTGACAAAACTAAATAAAAGTGACAAGACGCCGACATCGATAACGCGAAGAGTAGTTTTAATAATTATTCCGAGTTATTATTACATAAGTTGTTTTACAATTATTGTAATACAGTAGCATTCCTTCAAATAAATTTTTATTTAAGTATTGTTAATATAGTCATATTAATGATTATAGCACGTAAGATATCTAAAATAAAAATCAATCGTGTTATTATCAGAATTATTAAGTAGAAATAGTTAATATTTATTAACTTCGTAAGTGTTATATTTTAATATAATTATGGATTAATTAAATAATTATCTCAAGTTAAAATTGTGGTAAACTTGTATGAGTTTTAATCATTTATATTTAAAATTTTAGGGAAGACAATATAGATTTTAGGCAGGAGAACTCAAGGGAAGGACTCTGTAATTAGTAATTAAGACGTTACAATTTTTTTTTACTTGCCATTTTTCTTGTTGTTCACGTTGCACTTAACTCTCTTTGTTGTGTCATACACAATCTGAATTTCGGATATGATATAGAACTGATAAATTGGACCAAATATATTTATTGCAAGGTATGCAAAGATATATTTTTTGTTAACTTGCAAATACTTAAGGCATGCAATAATTTAAAAAAAATTTGACGTGAGATTACTTCATAATTCTTGGAAGTTTTGAATGTTAAAGATTTGAATTATTATGGGTCTGTTTTGTTTAAGAAGCTAACAAATAATTTCAAAAAAACTCAACTATCAAAAAATATAATGGTAGGAAATTTTTAAGAATATGCATAGGTATAATGTTCTATATTAATTGGACATACTGAATGTAAACTTTGTAAACTAAGTGTAGGGAAATTAAAACAACTTTGGGTGCACGTCATCAATGACACCTTGCGTCGTCTTATGGAGTTTGCTGGTGGTCGTATTATGATGTGCAACCAAAGTTATTTTAATTCCCTATAAATATAGTTGCTGCAATCGATAATATATTTTGCTGCTTATTTTCATCATAACAAAAAATGATGATGAAACCGTCAATACCGCTACTCATATTATGGGCACCTATGTATCTTTAAATCTCATAATGATGTTTAAGAATACATAGGTACATACTATGAGTAGTGGTTGTAATGGTTTTTTATTAGGTATGATGAAAAGAAGCTGCAAACTAAATTATCGTTGAAGCCAACTATATTTTAATTTATTTTTATCTACAGTAAATATGCACGGTAGGGGTTCAAAATATGCCTATACTGTGAGGCAACTCAATCTGAGTGTAAATTAACATTTACATTCCAAGTATCTTCTTGGTCTACCGGCACCCCTGTTCACCCCTTATTCCATCATTTCTATAAAAAAATATTATGATTTATAACTTTTGATTTTTATTGTGAAAATTGGTGAAAAGTAATTTTTTTGTATGGTGAATTTAAATTTTATGGGCCATCCATAAATTACATCTTAAGTTCGAATATTGGTTAAACCTAGGAATACCCAGGTAATAACCCGAAATATGCAAAAGAGGGAGTGAGTTTAGGTTAGATTAGAATTTGGTTTTAGTTGGTTTTGCATTAATAAAAATATAGACCTAATCTAAACTTAATCTAAACTGACCCCTTTTTTGCATCATAGTGTCGTGGCCGTGATCGTGACCAATCACGAATCCGCACACGTTCATCTCCATCATTAATATTTTCCTAACTAAATTCTTCACTTTTACAAAAAAGCCATCACAACCAAATCAAATTGCGTTGCGAACGGTTTACTTGTTCATTATACGTATCTGGAATATATTTGTGAATGGCGATTAGCGATACGTTTACGTTAGACTGCCGGAGTGCTGACGTCACGAATATCAAAGTGCTTTCCAAACAAGGTTTAGTTCTTTTATATTTCTATTGAGCTCTTCCAAATGACGTCACAAGTTAATATAAAATATAAAAAAACAGGTGATTGCCGACAACCGCCGACTTGTGTCTGGTATTTTCAATACGCCTATGATGGTTGCGCATGTTGCAAAATCTGTGAATTTTTTGAAAATAATTCATAACTTTTAATGTCATTTATAAATTTGGTAACTGCAAGCGATATGTTAGGTTTTGGGTTATTCGTTTTATCATCTTTGCTTCAAATAATTAATATTTCATTATGACGCCGAGATAAGGTCGGTTAAGCAAATTAGTCATTAAAACAAATTCAAGTATAAAGACTTAAATCCAATAATTAGAAATTACAAATTGATGTAAATAGTCTTAACCGCCAATAAGACCTCGTATTAGTAGCAAGTAATATAAGTTAAGTGTCCAGTGAAAAACGGATAGCAAAACAAAAAAAGGGATAACTATCATACAACAAATTGACAATATCCTATATAGATAACGAACCGCAAGTCTATAAACAAATCAGAGATTTAAAAAGGGGCTAAATAAGTTTTGCTGTCAAAAACTTTGCTGTTTCAAAGTTATTACAAAAATATTTTGAATCTTAGCTTAACATGGCAAACGATGCAGAAAAAACGACCATTACTTTCTCAGTTTCAAACCTTAAAACTGGAGAAACAAACTAATAATAAACAAAATAAACCTTTCATCTTTGGTAAACGCATTTAAGGCTAAAAATGTACAGGTAAAAATACCAAAAAAAAACGTCGTTGAATTCTTTAAGGAATTGCAACGAAGCTCTTTCTGAGTTGCGTTACTGACGCTTAAGTTTCTTGTATTGTTGCTTTTAGAAGATCTCGGGCGCCACCTCTAGTTAATAAGTGGTTAGAGGCCCACCAGTGCCGGTTCGGGTAGCTTTTAAACAGTGGAGAAGTATGGCAGTGTTGCAGTTCTTTTAGCTCAGAGGTGGGGAAAAATAAATTAAACAATAGTCTGTAGTTATAAAATAAAGAGCAGGTCGTGTTTTCCCAAAACTATTTACAAGTCAAAAGTTTATTTTAGATTCAAAGAAAAATGTCTTTCTTCTTAATCAGGGCGGAAGGCAAGGCGATGTGTAGGTGGCTAGTTGAGACACCTAGCGCTTAAATTGGCTCCGATGCGGAGAGTCTCGTCACCGGGTTGGAGCAAATCTACACAGAAAAGAATATTAATAAAAACTAGAGACTGTTAGGGGAAGGACGGCACTCCCAAGTTAATAATAAAAAAAAATAATTTATTGTTAAATAAAAAAAAATAATTAATGTTAGCACTTGCTAATAAATTCAAAAAGAAAAAGGAAGACAAAATTTACTTGAGAGTGATAGTGTAAAGAATTGAAAGTATTCTATTCAATGTTTTAGTCAAAATATTAAACGTATACGGGTGTGTCAATAAGAAAATGTTGTAATTCCTATTTAATTGAATTAAAAATGTTTCGGAGTTAACAAGAAATTGTTCTAATAATTATTCTATTTATTTTTAAAAGTATGTCGGTGAGAATAAGAAAATACTAAAAAAAAATTATTTATTTAAAATTAAAAGTACGGCGGGGCTAAGGTCTAAATAAGGCAACGGAAAGAAATAAAAAAAAATTAAATTACGAAGGAAAGGAAATGCGGAAAACTATAAGAGTTCAGCGAGAATATCTATAGTGAAGGGATCGGTGTATAAGAAACCTGTCGGGATTTATCGCACTCACAAATTTCCCACGCTCCTAATCTTCACTAGAGATATGCCGCTTATTTATTAATAGAACTGATAGAATGATTTACTGCGGGTGGTTTTCGGAAAGAAAAAAAACTAAAGACAGTTTATCTGAGTAGTCAATGAAGAACCTGGAATTCGAAGCAACTTGCCGGGATTTTTCGCACTCACAACTTACTTATTTTACCTAGTCCTCATTAACAACCCAAATATGTTTTAAGTGATTTAAAAAAAAATCTATGACCTGACTTAATGATTTTTAACTAAATTACCAATAAGGAATTTAGAGTTTGAAGCAAACTGCCGGGATTTTTCGCACTCACAGTTTACTTGCTTTTCCAAGTCCCTATTGATAACTCAAGCGTATTGGATTTTACAGATTTGCTATTGATATTTAAAATATTTTTTTTTTACTTTTGGAATTTTATTCTTAACTATTTAGACCTTGCCACGGTACAGGATTCCTTTCTGAAAAAAAATAAAAAAAAATATTAAAAACCAAATAAACAATGAATTCTCGATACTCAATACTATACCAAACTAATCCTGAAGGTTACCTTGCGGGCGGTTTCGGAGCGACGGTGAATTCAATAAAAACGGAGGACGGCAGGCTTTCCCACTGCTAGGCGGCGGCTGGTTCTCGGTGCTGGCTTCTGCGTGGCGGACTGCGGCGACTGTGACTGCTGGTGCTGGAGCTGGTGCTAGTACTGTCGGTGGTGGTGGTGTAGGAACTACCTTCCTCTGGCTAGCGCGTCGCTTCTTATTTTCCCCAGTCCTTCCCTCCAGTTGAAAACCGTCGTGGTGGCGGCGTGCGCCGAGCCGGGTGCGCGTCTCGATACGCCAATCTAGTACTAGCGGTACCAAGCGGGCTGCATCGAGCGCATGGAATGCGTTCAATTATTAATTAGCGCGTTTTAAGCTAATTAATGAGTTCGGTTCGTATGTTAATTCAACAAATAAAATTTTATATAAAAAGTACTATCTTCTCGAAAAAGAATCAAAATTTTCTAATGTATGGAAGAGTAGAAAGATAAATTAACTAAATAAAATTCGTAATCGGCGGAAAAATTGAAAAAGTTAATTAAATATATAAAAAATAGTAACTTCGTTAAGCAGAATAAACCAAGGTAACCGAAAACTTTTCACACTTGGAAAATGTCTTGTATTTGTATTTGTATTGACTAAGAGTGGGTCCTATGGGACCCTCCACTGCGGTCGCGAGGGCCTATTGTGGCTCAGTTTCTACAAGCTCTAATATACAAAGAGCGTTAAAGTACCACCCTCAAGACCCAGCCTTTAACATAGGCCGTTATGTCCGAGGGTGATATGTCTCCTAGTGATATGTCTGATAGGTCTAGCATGGGTTTGCCAAAAACCTCAAACCTGGTCCTGCCCAGCGGGGCAGGTACACATAACGTGCTTCATTATTTCATCTTCCATACAGAGTCGGCATTCGGCGTCTTCCACCAGTCCCGTCCTCTGCAGGTGAGATCTCAGCCGGCAGTGACCCGTGTACACTGCAGTGAATGTACACGCTCCATTCCTACCGGCCTTTAGGAGTTCTCCTGTTCTATGTTTTGATGGCCCTGCTAGGATTTTCCTGACATGTTCTATTCCGGAACTGTCATTCCAGTTTTAATATTATTAGTACTATAATATTACTTGTTAATTAAAATAAAACAATAAAGTTTTATGGTAATCTATTTAGATGTTTTTATTTTTAAACAACTCCATATGAAGCATAGCTAGCTCAGCCTCTATCTCAGCCTTTTTTCGCAATGCTGTGGCTGTCCGCAGGTTTTCTTCCTCTACTTTTCTCCTTAGAACAGCTGTCTGCATGTTTTCCTCCTCAATTTTTTGTCGAACACTATGTAGTTGGAGTTGTTGTTGAGTGCTCTCCTCCACCTTCTTCATCCTTATGTGTGCCTCTTTTTGGACAGCCCGACCTTGTCGCCCTGTAACACAATTATTAAAATCAATACCATACGAGAATATTGTATATTATTTATTTACCAGTTCCACTAGCCGTTTGTTTGGCAGCACATAAAGGATGGTCAGCTGTGAAGGTGGTTTTTGGAGTAGCAGCGACCATTTTTTTAATGCTCAACCCTAAAAAAACAAATCAAATTAAAATCAAGCTAAGCATAACTTACTTTAGAATTACCAGAAGTGAAGGGATAAATATCCTCTGGTTCCGGTTTTGGTTCCTCCCCTTTTTCCACAACTACTTCAATGACTTCATAGTCTAAAAATAAATATAATAATTAGACAAATGTATTACAATTAATAAGTTAATAAAAGAAAATTTCTATAAAAAATTATCGGTTTCAAAGAAAATATAACAAACGTACTTTGCATTGTAGCATGTGATGTCTCCTCTGCCTGCTGTCTCTCGTAGACGCCTGTCATATCCCATTTACAGGACATCATCACATCTGCATGTGGTGCTGCCACGCTAACTGCTTCCATCACAGGGTCCTGGAAGGAAGGCTCTGGACCTCCACCAGTAACGAGGCGCTGGTATTTATTATCCTCCGTATTAGCCTTCCTTTTCCTAAAAAATATAAATATATTTGCATTTATTATGACTATAACATTTTTTACAAAAATTAAAGTTTTTGAAAAGGTTATAACATAATAAAGTATACAAAGAGAACCATATAGTAATAAATATAAACTTTAATCAATTTTCAAAAAAGGTACCTTTGTTTTAAATTATTCCACAGCTTTTTTAGCTGTGTAGCAGTGCGTCTGACGGTAATCATTGTGGCCTGAGCGTTGTACTCCGCAGTAATTTTGTCCCACGCGCGCTGCTTCTGATGGAGGTTGCTGGCATCAGTTTTTTTGTTTTCCAGCACAAGTTTGTACTTGTCCACTAGATTCGCCAACAACTTTTAATGGTTGGTGTATGGCGTCCTTTCACTCGCTACAAAATTATAATGCTATAATAAAATATTCTTTTCTAAAATCTTGAACTTACCTAAACTCATTATAACACACAGAATAGAAATAAAGGTAAAATAAAAAAACAACTAAAGACAACAGACAACTAAATTTGAGAAACAACTCTGGAAACAAACCACAAACAAACTGATCGGTTTGGCAGTTGGCGTAAGAATGACGCGTCGCGTCGCAGCACAAACACACAGCTAAACAAATCAACAAAGAAAATAAATTGTTAAGCTGTGGTTTTGTCCCAAATATTGCTCTGTGGCAATACTTAAGCAAGATGCTTGCCGTTCTTGAGTACGTCTCAAATTACACATGCGCAGTTTGTCGCTTTCTTGACCAAGTCTCGTCTATAGTACGCATTTTTCATCTAAGGCCATGCTCAAGCCTGAGATCGACTCAAGTACCGACTATAGGTACGGCAATAAGGCGAGTAGCCTTACCACCAAGCTACGCGTAGTCTTTGACGCTTCATGCGTCACTAGTTCTGGCTATTCTTTGAATGATATACAGAGAGTAGGAGCAACTATTCAGCCCGATTTATTCTCTGCTCTTATTCGATTCAGAAAATATAACTTTGTTATAGTGGCAGACGTGGAGAAAATGTACCGCATGTGCTTAGTAAATCCTAATCAGCGAAGTCTGCAGCGTATTTTATGGCGCGAAAACCTGATAGTCCAATTGAAATTTTTGAATTAGCAACTATCACATACGGAATGTCAGCAGCTGCTTTTTTGGCCATAAGATGCCTACACCAAATTGGTTTGGATTGTAGTGAAGAATCTCCAGTAATTTCTGATGTTATTAGAAATAATTTTTATGTTGATGATTTTCTTAGCGGAGGTGATTCCATAGAGGATGCTATTTTTATAGCCAATGAGGTAACACGATATTTGAAAAAGGGTTGTTTCAGGTTAAGAAAATGAATTTCTAATTCTCCGGAAATTTTGGCGCACATTCAATCCAATGAAAAATCGGATATTATTGAATTCGGCGCGCGTGAAAATTCAGAAACGTTTTGTTTAATTTGGAATGCTCAAACCGACAGCTTAGCTTACAGTATCAATGATTCTGCAAGTAAAAATGTCACTAAACGTTCAATTTTGTCAGAAACTTCACAGATTTTCGACCCTTTGGGTCTCTTGAGCCCTTCAATTATAATAGCAAAGCTAATCCTGCAGGAATTGTGGTCCGAAAAGTTGTCGTGGGACGAAAGTCTTCCAAATTATTTGCACAGCAAATGGCTACAATTTTATAACGAGTTAAGATCATTAAATAGTTTAATAATCAAGCGACAGGTCACGTGTTCAGATTCAAATGCTATTGAGATTCACGGTTTCGCAGATGCATCAATGCGTGCCATGGGGGCATGTGTTTATGCAAGAGGTAAAAATAGTGATGGAGTCTTCGAAATCGAGTTGATTTGCGCGAAGTCAAAGGTTGCCCCCCTTAAAACACAAACAGTGCCTCGTTTGGAACTGATGGCTGCACTTTTGTTGGTGCAACTTGTTGAGAAAGTCAAAACTTCATTGAATTCTTGCATAGAGCGTGTAGTTTATTGGTCAGACTCCACAGCAGTTTTAGGTTGGCAAACATCGCGTTGCAAGAATTCAAGAATTCACAGAAGCGCGGAATTGGCGACACGTACCGACTTCTGAAAATCCTGCTGACCCAGTATCTCGCGGAGTTATGCCAAAAGATTTAGCGGTACTTGATCTCTATTGGAACGGTCCCACTTTCTTAAAACGTGATGAATCTACTTGGCCACTTTTTGCCAGACTTGCAAAGCGAGCTTCCCGAATTTAAAAACACCGTGCATTTACATGCGGAGATATCAAATTCGTCATTTTCGCTTTTGAGAAATATTCCGTATATCTAGATTAAATCGCGTTATTGCCTATTGCTTAAGATTTAAAGAAAATTGTTTTAAAAAAGGGGCTAATAAACAATATGGTCCATTGCTCTGCAAGGAAATCACTAGTGCTTTGTTTATATTAGTAAAGATCTCACAACGTGAATCGTTTCAAGATGAAATAAATATTTTAACTAAGGCTCCGAATAAACTCAAAGGTACAATCACAAAGCTTTCGCCGTTCTTAGACGATGATGGCATAATAAGGGTCGGTGGCAGACTAAAACACTCGGTTTTACATTACAATAAAAAACACCCCATTTTGCTGTCAGCAAAACATATATTTACAAAACTTCTTTTCAAGCAAGAACATGTAAAGTTACTTCACGCGGGACCGCAGCAAATTTTATACTCTCTTCGTGAAAAATTTTGGCCCTTATCAGGTCGTAGCTTAGCCAGAAAAACCGTCCATGACTGCGTTAGATGTTTTCGGGCAAAACCGCAAGTATTAACTCCTTCTTCTTCTTAAAGTGCCTTCTCCATTCAGTGAAGATCGGCAACAACCATGGCAAATTCCTCTCTATTGTTCGCTCTTCTCAGCAAAGTATGTGAGTCCAGGCCTGTCCAATCTCTGATGTTCTTCAGCCAGGAGCATTGCCGTCGTCCGGGTCCGCGCTTTTCCTCAATTTTACCCTCGATGATGAGCTGAAGGAATTCATACTTGCTATGTCTCATGATATGGCCCAAATAGGCTGCTCATGATATGGCCCAAAGAGTCGAATACATCCTGCTCCACCATTTTATATAACAGGGGTTGATTATTGTGGGCCATTATTGATTAAAGATAAAAGGGCCGTGGCTGTAGAGTAACTAAATGTTACGTTTCTCTATTCTTTTGCTTTGCAACCCGTGATTACAGTTGAGGGTTGGAACCTTTGGTGTTACACAGCAAAATAAAAACACTAAATTACCACAATACACCCAAAACACTTTTACTTTTACACTGGACGCGAGTTTCGCTAACCATGTTAGCATTATCAGCAGATGATTATAAACTCAAGTACAATCTACAAGTTGAGGCGTTTATATACTCGCCCAGTGGGTACCGAGTGGGTGTGGCAAAATCTAGCCAACCGAGTCCTGAGCCCACTGAGCGTAACAGTTAGATTTCCGCCTCTAGAGTAGTAGGAACAAAGTTGTCTCTGTTCATACTATCTTTACATTTATTAAAGCGTCTTGTGCTTTCATATGCATCTAATTGCCTGTAATTTGAGACTTGTTTAATTAATTTTAAATTATTAAGATCTATACAATGGTCCTTATCAACAATATGTTCGGCAACGCAAGATTTATCTGGTCTACCATATCTTATCTGAGCTAAATGTTCTTTAAATCTAGTTAATATTGATCTTCTAGTTTGCCTTAACATATTTCTGATCACAATCTTTACAAGAAATTTCATAAATACCCGACCTTAGCCAGTGGAGGTGTTTTATCCTTTGGTTACCTAATAATTGTTGTAATTTATTATTAGCACTAAGTTTATAATTGACATTCTTAAAAATTCCCTTTCGCGACCACGTGATCTCTATCAAACGGTATCGAAAAAATATTTAGACGTATCTTTCTCCCACTTGAAAAGTCGAATTTTGCAGAAATCATTAACCTATACCTATGTTTTCTAATTAATTTATCAACTAGTGAAGGAGAATATCCATTACACTCAGCTACATTCCTAATGAAATCTCTTTCTATTTCATATCTTTCGTTGGAAAGTGGAAAACTAAGTAATCTATGAACTAAGACATTTAAACTAGCCATTTATGTTCAATACTATGATGTGATTCATTAGGAATACTTCCTATAGATTCCAGGCAATTATTAGTATTTCTAATAACTAATACATCTAGAAATGGTAATCTGTCGTTGTTCTCAATTTCATGCTTAAATTTAATGGAAGGAAAACGATTATTTAACTTAGAAATAAAATTATCTATGATGTCTGAATGTGTGTCAAAAACAGCAAAAATATCATCCACACCTAAACCATACTCTTGGAAAATACTCAAACTGATTCCTAGCCTCCACTTCAAACCTTCTCATGAATAAATAACATGTAATAAAAGAAAATGCTCATAAATAGCCTCATTAATATCTTTTAAAACAATAATATCTACGTACACTAAAAATGTTCTAAATTCGGTGGCTTTGAAGCGAGTAAGGTCTGAAAGAGGACGGGGTTTTTTGATTAAATTCTGAGACAACAAAGTCTTTGTAAAAATAAGATTTCCGATATATTTAAAACTTCACGACCACATAGGCGGACAGGCAAGTCTCCACCCGTCCATGTAAGGAGAGGTATTTTCATAACGCCTAGATATAAACAGTGCATGGAATCTACAGGAAATGTTGAAACCATTCCAATACAATTCCATAAGAAATGCTATCGTAAAAAGGAAACCACATATCAAAAACCAATTAAAACTTAAAATAAAACGTATTGTATATAAACTATAAACTTGTTTTTTTAATTTTAAAAAGCTTATCAGTATTATTTTGCAAATCGTCTGTATTATTGCTGTAGGTAGTTGAGGGAAATCTAGGCTCGAATCTAGGAGATTTATAGGTTTTTACCTCGGTTTGCACTTTTGGTGTGAAACATAGGCTCGTACGAGAGCTCGTAGAAGGTAGATGAGTCGACGGATTAAAAATGTATGTGATTTCCTTAATTGAGCCCTTGTGAAGGCGAATTAGTAGGGTTTTTTCCTTTGGGATGAGTATTGGTACTCATCATCAGTTTCTTCGACATCTAGTTGTTGAGCAGTTCCTACAATTTATTATAATAATAATTATGATTAGTATTTTAGTAATTAGTATACTAAACATATATTACTATACTATATTACTAGTATAGTAATATATTAGTACAAATTATTGTAATATAATACAAGGTGTCTCTAATTTTATAGGGTTTTAAGAGCTTCCTATTAATAAAGACACAGAGTTGCAGTTTGCAAATTACTTGTTATTTTTTTGCGAAGCAAAAGAAGCTGTAAACAAAATATTTGTAGCTCGCTTCAGTTTTTAGATACGTGGTGATTGTGAAGTTGCATTGCATTTTGACAGTTCATGTAATTTAAAGAAACACGAACTGTAAAAATATCGAGTTTTGAAAAAAACCTATCCTATAAGTACCACTACTTGTACCATTTTGATAACTGTTCACCAAACTGCATCCTCTGAGGCAAAATTGCACTTACTGCATTTAACTGTTTTTCAAAAGATAAATACAACAAACAATTAGGTACCAATACTAACAGTAACCTGTTATGCCAGTTATCCTGGGAGGGGGGAGCCACTTTGCAGTTTTAATTATACGCTTAGGCTTTGTCAGGGACCTCGTGTAATCCTCAAAATGCTCTTTTTCAACATCTGCATATAAATCTGAAGTAATGTAGTAGATTTGCGTCCTTATGTTCTATATGAAATGGTGTTAGCAAGTTTAGAACCAGGAAATAAACAACCTTTTATTTAAAAAATTGCCGACGTTTCGACGTTTATTTACGTCTTTATCAAGGCTATTTTCAGCTAAAAGGTTCTTTTGTCAAAAGGTACACTTTTGTCTGGGTACTATTCACAACAGTACCCAGACTTTCAGGATAAACTACTTTATTACTGACAAAAGAACATTTTAGCTGAAAATAGCCTTGATAAAGACGAAAATAAACGTCGAAACAACGTTAATAAAAACGAACTAATAAACGAAATAACGTTTAACACGCCATAAAATACACAAAGCCAGGTTTGGTCGGCCAGGAACACATTTGATCGAAGGTATCGACGGCGCACTTTGTTTGGTTGTACGTTTCTATGATTTCTCGTTTTCCAGAATCAGAAATATTTGCGCCGTCGTGCATGTTTGAAAGTAACATTACATTTTTTTGCTTTTGGCTTTGTAAGAATCCAGCAACTTTTCTCGATCAAAGCAAAATTGTTCTGCATATTTAACATCTCTGGAGGGATTTCACGTTTGTTTTTACGTATGGTTCCTACCAATGTTGTTTTACATGGTTCTTTCAACAACTCGTCACCTAACGGTACAGACGTGAACCAGTTATCCATAATTAAATTGCGAAAAGAGCCTTGGAATGGCTGCAATAGACTCTTCACAAAATACTCTGCTAGGGGTAAACCCCCAGTACTTGCCTTCTTGCCAAGATATGGAGCTGCATTTATCATATATTTGGAAGCTACGTCGCAGATCATTACGATTTTTAGGCTATATTTTTCTGGCTTATTCGGAATGTACATGCGGTAAGAGCACTTACCGCAAAAGGCTAGCAATTGCTCGTCTGTTGTTATATACGTGCTAGGTACATAAGCATTTTTACAGTTGTCTATAAAAATATCCCATAGTATATCTGGAATAGCAGCAAATGGGACGATTGTTTTTCTTTCAAGTCTAGTAACTTTTTCATCGAATCTTAAACAGTCTAGTAAAAACATAAATCGTTCTCTGCTCATTGTTGATTTATAGGTAATGCCACATTTTCGTTTGTCAAAAAGAAGTAATGATTAATAACTGATTAATTTTTCATAACAGCCATTAATTAACTGATTATTTTTCATAACAGCCACAAGATATCAAGAGCCCAATCAAAGATAACAATTCATCTTTAGTGGCTGGAGAGTAGCGGAGTTGGTAGCGGATTTTACTTTATATTTTGCAGCTCGTACAGTTATCATATTATTTTTATATCAATATATCATCACCATTTTTATATCAATATCAATATTATATGAACAACGGGATTTGAGACAAAGTCTTGAAAGCATCTACCGGAGACATTATCTGTGTTTACCTGGATGGGCCGAGGAATTATATGAACCAAGTTTCTCTTTGGAGTCCAGTCCTTGCTGAAGATTATTTTGAAACAGTTTTCAACCTCCTTTCTCGTAAATATATATTATTACTTGCTTCATCAGTCGATTCATCTTCTAGAACCTCTATTTCTTGACTATTTTCTATACTATCTGTCTCGAATATGGGTTTGAGTTACTGAAACCACCTTCATGCTTCATCAGTCGATTCATCTTCTAGAACCTCTATTTCTTGACTATTTTCTATACTATCTGTCTCGAATATGGGTCTGAGTTACTGAATTTCCTTCTGAATTAATCGATTTTACCTTTTTCTTGGGTACGAAATATTCTTCATCTTCACTATGATCACTTCTATACTCAGACGGACAGTACTCACTTCCAGAAACGGCTCTTCTTCACTGTTCTCATTGGAACTCTCGTTTATGTCATTATCATCATCAGATAAGAAGCTAAAATTGGCAGCTAACTCCATAAGTTCATCTGACCGAAGCGGCCTCTTATAATTTTTTTGACTTATTTCATAATTCAAAGATATCAATAAAATAGTAGGTCAAACAATGTCACACAAAACTAGTCATATCTTGAAATTTGAATAAGAACGGAGCGAACTTTACTTTGATACATGCTTGGAATTTAACATTTCAAACTTTCATCAGCTTTCATTAAAGTATTATTCAACCAACTACTTCAACGAAAGTTGAATTTATTA
>NW_022146107.1:926236-944100 GCF_002938485.1 Sitophilus oryzae
TTACAATGTATCT
Organism: Sitophilus oryzae; assembly: GCF_002938485.1. Classification (NCBI taxonomy): domain Eukaryota; kingdom Metazoa; phylum Arthropoda; class Insecta; order Coleoptera; family Curculionidae; genus Sitophilus; species Sitophilus oryzae. The sequence goes on from NW_022146107.1 coordinate 926,250, forward strand.
GAATTATTTTATGTTCATTTAAAATTAGTTCGAATGTACGAAGATTGTTTGTATATATATGGAATAATATTCAGTCAATCAAAAATTACAGTTAGGATAGAATCACCTAATACATATACAGGGTGGTCCGAACTGTATTCCGGAAACTTCGTCAACATGTTCTTTAGATAAAAATAAGTAAAAAAGTTCGTGTAAATGTATGTCATAAAATGCTTACTTTCAGAGATACAGGGTGTAGAAGTTTCATTTTTATTTCAATAATTTCTGAAGTAACGTCAATATTTGGATGAAAATTGGTGTCTGGGAGTTTTTTGGCATGAGAAATTTGATTTTGATGTCAATATGACTCCTACTAGTAGAGGGCGCCACCTACATGTGTTTTAACTGATTTGAAGCGTAATAACTTTTTGTCCGTACCTGTATAAAACTACCAAGCGAAAAAATATACATCTCTGTGACTTTTTACGTAAAAAATATCTCTTTGCAAAAATCGCTACGAGCAACCGTTCTTAAGATATTTAGAATGGAAATAGGCAATACGTTTATTTTTTAATTATTGACACATTATTAAGAAATAAAATTAGTTAGAGTTGTTAACATTTACACAACTCTCTCATTGTAATTATAAATTGTATAACTCTTCAAGAAGGAAGCCTTTCGTTGTAATATCAAACAAATGTCTATATCATAATTTCCTGACCATCTTGTTTCAATTTTATATTTTCATTAATTATATTTTCAATTAAAGATTGTGAGTTATTTGTCCTTTTACCCGCCTTCAAAGGTTTTGCTTTGATAAGATAGTTATTTCACTGAAATAATAAATTTAATCATAAATTTTTCTGCAAAAAATGATGATAAAACAGTTTCTGTTGGACTTTTGGTACAAAAACATTTCCGATTTATGATTTCAGTCTAATAACTATTTAGTCAAAATGTTAATTTATGTCAATGATGACAGGTATTGAAAATATCGATTCTAAATATCTCGAAAACCATTACTCGTAGCGATTTTTAGCAAGAGACATTTTTCACGTAAAAAACGTCGTAAATGTATAATTTTTTACTCAGTAGTTTTATACAGGTACGGACGGAAAGTTATTACTCTTCAAACCAGTTAAAAAATATGTAGGTGGCGCCCTCTACGAGTAGGAGTCATATTGACATCAAAATCAAATTTGCCATATCAAAAAACTCCCAGGCACCAATTTTCATCCAAATATTGACGTTACTTCATAAATTATTTGGAAAAAGTCGAAATAAAAATGAAATTTCTACACCCTGTATTTCCGAAACTCAGCATTTTAGGACATAATTTATACGAACTTTTTTACTTATTTTTATCTGCATGATATGCTGCCGAAGTTTCCGGAATACAATTCGGACCACCCTGTATATAGGCCATTTTATCCCAACTGTAATTTTTGTGAACTTTTTTTGTGAATTTTTAACTATAGAAGGTGTCAAAAAAATAGTGTATCTAACTTAATTATTATTTCAAGGAATTTATTACGAGTAGAAAAAATATTGTGCTGGGTTGGCGTTGGTTTCTATGTAATTTGACAAATAAATAAAGCTGTCTCTTTAGTTGTCAGTTTTGAGTCAATATTTTAATTCTCATACATGTCGATTGCTTTTTGAATTGGAGCCAGAAATGGCTCAAAACGAAATAAGTAAATTACCAGCAGATATTCAGGCTGAGGCGACAAACGTCATATCCAAACTACTTCCATTTAAATTCCGAATAACTTATGAAAAGGAATACAAGCATTTTCAAAAATGGAAGCAATTAAAAAACGTGCGAGAAGAAATGAAGTTTTTAACCTATCCTCACTGTTAAAGTATCATTTAATTGCGGTTTACCCTGCAGTTAAAGTACTATTTTTGATAGATATAAGGCAATTTTAACAGTTGCTATGCAAAAAAAAAATTTAACATTTCGAGTGCTGTAATTTCTTCGGTTAGATATTTTTTTGACACCTTGTATAATTCCAAATATTTCAATAATCTAAAAAAAACAAAATATTATGTAAATAAAATGTTTATAAAACAAACACTACATTACGTATGTTTCTTGTCACTGAGCTATGTAATGAATATCATACTCAAATAGTACGCAAGAAAACATTTTTCCAAATTTATTTTCTGTGTCTATTTCGAAATATGCGTCTGAATAAATTTCACATTCTTATTATAATCTTCTGCTCCTCCACAAACTGTTTTAATATTCAACACACGTTTCCGCTCCTTTACCATCACCATATTGTTTTCGTTAATAATAGAAAAATTGTGTTTTGAATGTATTAATATAATACTTGTTTAAAGGATATAATCTAAAATCAGCTACACAAATCTACCACTACTGATCTAAACACTTTATTTTCTACTTCAATAGACGCTATTATTGTTCATCATTTATAATAATATTATCCCCCCGTATATAAGCTCCCGTATATAGCGTTTAACGCCTTGGGAGTAGCAAGGTACAGCTTGTCATGCTAGAGCCGTTCGGTATACAAGGAAGCTAATGTGGCTAGCACTACGCTTCCACTGCCTATTATTAGCTCAGGATTGTGAACCCCAAGTACTCAGTTAAGGCTGAGTCGACCTAAGTACCCAAACTATTTTTATTTTAATAAAAATAGTCCTATATAGGACTATATAATAGCGCAACTATATTCCTGGTTCAAACATAACTATTGCCAGACACCGGGTACCGATCTAAACCGGAAAACATGGTCAACTTTGAATAGGATACGCTCTGGCAATGGAAGATGCGGATTCCCTTTATAAGTGGAGAAAGATACCTTCCCCAGAATGTGATTGCGGATCCCCTCACCAAACCATCCATCACATAACTAGAGAGTGCAACCTACATGCTTATGGTGAAGACTGGAGGGACTTTCTGGAGGCTTCTCCATCAGCTTTGGAATGGATAGGGCATCTAGATGTAAATATATATTTTAATAAAAATAGTCGGTTGATGAAATGCTGGGTGTAGGATTCGAACCCACAACCTTGAGATTGGTAGACGAGAGCCTGTACCTCTACGCCACCGGATACCTTTAATAATATTTTTATACATTTTCAAAAATCTTCTTTTAGTAAGAAGTATTAGAAGCCTGTAATTTATAATAAAAAAATTTACGAGTAGGATATAAATATCCTAAGTTATTCAGAACCAATTGAAGATTTATTGAACTTTAAGCAAGTGCAATGTGGTTTATGAACTCGATTTCGAACAACAACAAATATTGCCAATTAAAATGTTAGGTGTATTTACAGTAACAATTTCATTGGCCCGATGATATTAAATGTTGAAATTTGTTTCAGTATAGTTTTAAAAATGTGTGTATCTCAAATTAATGTTGATTTATTTAGAAAAAATGGTCCAAACTGAATTCATCTTCATCATGAACTATATCCCGAGGTTAGGTTGCACGGTGGTCCTACTGTATTCCTGAAATTTCGGCAGCATATATTCTAATGCAGATAAAAATAGGTAAGAAAGTTCGTATAAATTAGTAGCATTTTCATTTTCCAAATGCTACTTTGTTTTATTATAGACGGTATTTTATTATTGTATCGATATTCTTTTTACATTTCTACAACACTTAAATTTCGGAACACTCTCTATCGAAAATATTGGATCGTACCCTGGTGTATCGACAAGACGGGAAACGCCAAAATCGCCACCTCGGATTTGGCCGTTACCGAGGTCACTGTGCCATTTTGAGAATTAAATTTATTTGGCTGGTATTTTTCACAATATGGGAAAAATATTGTGATTTTGTTGTCCCATAGATGGATGGAGATCCCATATAGTTTTTGATTGCTGAGATATTAATGGACCTATAGTTTTGGTAAGATTTTCTTTGACATTCCATTCGTTAGAAAAAACCTTCACATGCCTTTCTTTTAGATTCCAGTTTTTTTGATGAGAAGTGTCCAGCCCTTATTTGAGAAGAAATGTTAAATAATTATTGATTATGTGCCTTCACAATGAGGTAAATTAATACCTTCGTAAATTTTTCGAGTTTTTTAAAATGTAAGGTTAACTAATACCGTGCATTTCTTTTTAGGTTTTTCTACAGATTTTTCTACGTATTTTTCTCAGCATTTTTCCACGTATGTTTCTTCAAGTATTTCTAGACATTTTTCTAGACGTTTTTCTGCATATTTTTCTAGAAGTTTATGCCAAGTTTTTCCACAAGTTTTTCTTACGTGTTCAGTCACCGAAGTAATCAGTAGCAGCCTTTTCGGTTAGATTTCAGCCCTGCACCCCTCTGAGGAGAAGTTGGATGCTGTGATGTTTTTGTATTATTAAGAAGATCCTTTTTTAGTATAATTTGGTATATAAGGCCAGTATATTTTTTATAGTAAACTAAAAGTTTATTAATTTGATTTTAAATAATAATTAGTGTGTTAAGAAATTAACTATTCTTAGCATTTTACATTAAACTGGTTAAGTACTTGCCTTCAGCATTACTTTAACCCTTAATTTATAAAATTTGACATTCTGTTACATTTTATATATTTTTTTTAACACTTAAATATTTGCCTTCGGCACTGCTTAAATTTTACTTATATTTGATTATTAAAATAATCATGTTATATTGATTGATTATTCAGATTTATCATCTATTTATGTTCTACGTTATACCTATATCATTACGATCTTTGACCTGTAAGGGCAATCTTGGGTACAGATTTTAATCTTTTTCCCCTTAACTATATATAAACAAAAAGGTTCATGAATCTTCATAATAAGTCAAGTCAAATTTAAATATTTATTATTCGAATATAACCAAGACCGTCTCTAAAAGTATTCCTTTTATATTATAATTGTTTGAATAATATTTGAAAAGATATAATTTGATTTTAAACAAGTTTTAAGATAGAGTTTCTTAAATATAATTCTTGTATATTAATGCACATAACTGCAGTGCCGAATAGGTACCGAATATTTCTAACAAGAAATAAATCATTTTTTTTGGGGGTATTTGAATTGTTTCATTGGTTGATCCAGTCTCTCAAAATATTTAATAGCTATACTAATTTTAGTTTCTATTCGATTAATACACTTGCACAAATTTTCTTATTTCAGTTTGTACTATCCTTTGTAAGTATTAGCATCTTTTTGAAATAAGTGGCGTCCTTTGGTATGCAGTGTAAGGTATAGGTAGGTATCATTTTTTTAGTCAAGTGCAGAAGCAAAAGCTTGTTCCCACCGCCTCCGATATAAGAGTAGCCGTTCGCAATATTTTGACTTAAATTTTCAATAAAAGGAAAGTTTTTGTCACAGTATGTTCTAAAATGCTTTTGGAGATACAGGGTGTAGACGTTTCATTTTTATTTCGATTTTTTCCAAATAATTTCTGAAGTAAAAGTCAATATTTCGATGAAAATTGGCGTCTGGGAGATTTTTGACAAAAAAATCGAAATAAAAATGATACTTCTACACCCTGTATCTCCGAAACTATCTAACATATTCAGAGAACAAATTAGTTTTTAGTCGTTGACGTTCTGTTAAAATGACAGTTGTTTTTTGCTTTTGACGACGAGCGACGGTAGGTAAACTTCTGAAATATTAAGCATTTTGTTAAGCATTTCACCATCTCATGTTTTTAAACGACTTAATGATAAATATATTGATTGTACTAATTTTACTGAAGTCAAATATCGAACACACTAAATATATTTTTCCAATAATTTCAGTAAAAATCACGATTAAGCAAAAGTAGTGATGGAAAAAACCGATTAATTTCAATAATCGAGTACTCGAGTTTCAAGCGATTGCAATAACCGAGTGATCGCTAGAGCGAAATATCACTCGTATTTAAAAATACGGTTTTTTAGTCGTGCGTCGCTTGTTGTAAGTACTCGTTAACGCCAAGCAGTAAGTTGCGTGCGCAGTGATGGCAAGTAGCAAGCGGCGAGCGATTCGCTTGATCGCTTGATTTTGGTTTATTTCAAAGCATTGCTGATATAGATCGTAAAATTTTGTCCCTCAGATACGCAACGGATAAATATATGTATATACGGCGTCGTATAAATTTTCTACCTGCAATGTATGTATAAAATTCGCTCGGCTTTTTATCGAGTATGTCACATTAAAATCGGATTTCAATTTATTTCATTCTAGAATCGCTTGCGTTCGTCGCTTGATACTCGTCACTTGCATCGCTCGTTCATAATCGACCGATGACGGTTATTTCAATAATCGAGTACTCGAGCGAATTTTCGCTCGAGTTATCCCATCACTAAGCAAAAGTATACAAAAAAGTGTTTTTTGTATAATAACTTCTGTAGAAGTTATTTTCCGATAAATTACAAAAGGTCCAAAGTAAAGCTAGATGTTATTTATGTCAACATAAAAAAGAAACAACATGAACTAGTTAACACCAAAAATAAATCAATCCGACATGAACAAGGGCAAATCCGTGGCCATAATAATAATAATAACTTTTAATTAGGACCGAGAGCATTGTTAGACTACAAGCGACTAGCGACAACAGAAATGAATTAATAAAAATGCGCCAGTCATTTCGATCTAATCTGATCAGGGAATCGGTTTATAGTTTGTTATAAGCTATAAAAGCGGATTTTAAGATACCCTATAGAGGCCTCGTATACCTAACCAAGAAAAAGAAAAAAAAATGATTCTTTGGATAGTTGTGTTTGATTTTTAAAAGATAAAAATACCAGTGAGGGTTTCAAAATAAATAACTAAAAAGACTAGTTGGATAGGAGATTGGTCCACTGCGACTTCAAGATCCTATTATGACTGAAAGGAACGAAAATTTGAAGAAAACACAGTTTTGGGCGCCATCTTGGCAAGATGGCGGTGCCGGCGGCAAGTCTGGTAATGTGCATTTTATGGATTTTAGTTAGGGACCCCAAAACCTATAAACCTGCAAAGTTGCAAAACTTCCGGACTTTTTTCCAAGCAAAAATCCCCAATGACTGAACTATATAGATCAGTAGAAAAGAGATAGAGAAGAAATATCATCCAAAACAAGTTCGGAGAATTAAAATATATGATTAAGCTGTCTATCCTTGTTTAAATTCAACCAATAATTATATATAAGTATAACAATATAAAAGAACATACATAGAATACAGGTCATGCAACGGAAAATGGAAAGGTCCATGTTGGGTGTTCCACTCAGAGATAAAATACCCAATCATAAAATACGAAATCGAACAGGAGTAAGAGATGCGGTGATATCTGTCTTACATCTTAAATGGAATTGGGCAGGACATGTGGCTAGTATGACAGATGGACGGTGGACAAAGAGACTTGTGGAATGGAGACCGAGACACGAGGCCAATAGAAGCAGAGGACGACCTCCTAGTCGATGGACAGATGATATTAAGAGGGTGGCTGGAAACTGAATTCAAGTGGCACAAAATAGAAAGGAATGGCTAGAGTTAAGGGAGGCCTTTGTTCAGCAGTGGACGGTATAAGCTATGTGATGATGATGATGATGAAACTGTACCTTGCTAAGGGTCTGTTTACGCTATATGTATATTTGAGACTATTATTATTAAATATCCGTCCTTTAAATAAAGTAATATAAGATCTATTGACAAATAATGTTAACAAATATTGATAACGTTATCTTTCTGAATTATAATTTTAAATTTAATAATTCATTCACAATCCTAGTCTAATTGAACATATTATAAGCAGTGACCAACTAAACATCCACATATATGGTATGACTGTACTAGCCAGGTACTTGCAAGTATGACAATCACACACAAGTTTAAAATCGCAGTAGCAAGCTTTATATCGGTCTTAAGTCTTACCGATCCAAAAGATTTTCGATGCTTTTCTTCAGACTGATACAGAAATAATCCGATTATTTTTTTTTTGTCTTTTTAGGTTGTCTTTTGAAGGTCGAGCCGCTTTTTATGAAGCTGGTTAATCTTGGTTGAGTGGGTGAAGTCAAAGTGATAAATTTGGATTTGCTGCCAAGAGGGTTGATTCATATTGGGTCTCGTTGCCATGGCAACAAAGCATTAAATAACATTGAATATTTATGTCGACGCCCCACAGTGAGGTATTTGACACCGATATTTGATCGAATTTTTTTTATGTAGACCTTATATAAATTATTGCTATTTTCAATTAAAGAAGAAATAATATGAACAAAATAAAGCATAATTCGTCGATTCTAAAAAAAGAAAGAAAAATCATTGTTCCAGTGTTTCCACGGTCAATGCCACTAATGCCAGTAGTAATATCGCAACTAATACTACTAATGCTACGACTAATTCGCGACCAATGCCCATACCACTAAAGCCGCTACTAATGCCAAATTGTGCTATACTGCTAATAGCACTAATGCGATCGCTTTGTACACAACAATGCCATCGCGGTTTACACCTCGCATTAGTATATCACTGATTGGCATATTAGAGGAAACCAAGAATGTTTTTCTCATTTTATCAGCAAAGTCGCAAAAAGTCGCAGTATTTTATTTTACTGTATGAAAGCCTAATGTTTACTAAGTAAAACGTATATACACAATATGCCGAATTCTTCGAAATGCGCAACTAAATCTCAAAGTAATAATAAAAATGTCACAAATTTAATCAAATTTTCTGAACGCCTAACTGTTAGTTGCAAAAAAAATCGTTAGTATAGAGAATATCAAAATAAATAATATGTTTTTGTAGAATACATACCTGCAGCTTGCTGAGCCATTTTCAATCAAAACAATAATATAAGCGTAAAAGGAGCACAAGAACAACAACAATTTATAATTTTAAACATAAAATTTAGCCATTTACCTCTTATCTGTGAGAAGTTACAACATTGACGTTTCGTTGAAACAAATGAATGCAACTAAATACACCCATAGCAACGCCATTCATGGCAGACATGATTTAACTAATCATTTATCTTTTTTTGAGAAATCTTAAACACATTTGCTTTTTCGAATTTCGATCACCTTTTTTATACTAATACTCCACCGTGGCGCCCCTGCAATAAAGAACAAAACACTACAAAACATATAATAGTATATTACATACCGAGGAGGGAAGAGTTTCATTACTGTCGAGAGATTAATTAAATCTCGAGGCAATAATGAAAAACTTTCCTCCCAGGTTTGTATATATACTATTTTATTTACAACCACATCATTAATTAAAAAATAAGGACAGTATTTTATTTTGAAAAAAAATAAATATGCGAAAATTTGTCGTTTTCTGTTTTGGCATTTCTATATCTATAGTTACCGGTACCAGGGGTTGTTATGGCGCAAACCTTCAACAGGAAAACAAACAACTAAGTGACAGTTTTGAATTTCGCGTTCTCTTTTTCGAATTTATATAACATAGAAAACCAGAATGTTGTCGGAAAGTTCTGATAATGATGACTACTTTAATATTGGTACTCCACCAGAACTTACAGAAGCTGCAAAAAGAGCAGAAGCCAGTTTAGTTCCAGAGAAAAGTAGGGGGCGATATGAAATAGCACTGGAAGTATACGCAAAATGGTGTGCCGAAAGAAATGCTAAGAATATTGCTTCGATTGCTTGCTCCCATATTTTAGCCACATGGCAAGCCAGAAAAAGCCATTTACTCTTTGGGCTACCTACAGCATGATACGGACAATGCTAGAATTAGACTGACATATCAAAATATCACAAACTCGTCGCTTTCTTAAAACGCCAGAATGTAGGTTTTAAGCCTAGCATTTTTACCAAGCAAAACTTGGAGGATATTCTCACGAAAAAAAAATCTTCAATTATTATTGTTAATCTTCTTGTTTATTTTTGTTGATGTTAGCTAAGTATAAAGATATTACAAGAATATTTTGCTTAATTAAATGAGGCGAGAAAAAAGAAAAACCGAGTGAGGAAAATGGGCGAGGGAAATGGAAGAGGGAAGAAATGTAGATAATTTGACACTTTCAAATTTTTTAAAAGTCAGTAATGTCAGTATTACATATATGTGATTGTAAATAAAGGTCATTAAAGGGTTATAAGAATACATATAAATAATTCAAGTATGTTTAATAAGAAATTTTCAAATTTAATATTATATCCAAAATATTTTAACTACGTCAATATGATGAAGAAGAGAGGAATAGAATAAAAACCCCATTTTCATGGCCGGAAATACTAAAACTAAAATAGAAATGCTGTTGGAAGTTACTGGGGACAAAGAATATATAGCAAAGCTTCAGCACCATTTTAGAACATAAACTGTAAGTTTAATTAGTCACAAAAAACAATATACTTTTAGATTGTACTGAAAATACAATTTTAAGCTCTAACTACCTTGCAAAGACCTGTTCAAAAAAATTCCCACCCAAAAATATTTATTGTATCGCCTGATATTTAAGTAAATTATGCTTATACTGTTTTGAACATTAATTACTATGTGAAATATCAAACAATAAAAATTTTCTAAATCTGTAAACTTAAGCTAACGAATAAATATTTACTGCTCAGTGTCACGTCGAAATGAATAGAATATCTTTTATCGTAGATAAACATCATTAGTATGTTAAATATTCCCCTATTTTTAATTATGTTAATTTAATGCTTCTGAATGATTGTAATCAAATTTTTATTAATTTTAGAAAAATTTGTGAATCTGCTGCACTAACATTATTTCATTCCGTTCATTTTTTATATGAAGTTCTTCTAACCTGTGTCTTTTTCGGAAGTTATTTTATTATCATTTTTTAAGAGATCAAGAAAATCGCTTGTTTCTTCCAATATTTATATTTCATCGTTAAGAGTCTATTACGCTGTACTGTTCGGGTCGCTCTCAGGGGTCGGGTAAAGCGAGTGTGTGGCCGAAGGAAATATATATTACATTTCACAAAATCTACCTAAGGCTCAGCCCCATCCTGTCGTGTTAAGCCATACCCAAAATTCCAAACAGACGTGCTTTGATTAAGGCTTGATTAAGGATTGCAGAGCTTCAGCATTTGCCATAAAATAGCGAGCAATTTGTTACAAAACCATATAAATTATATATCACTGTAATCACAAAACTTCAATCTATTTCCGTATAGTAACGAAATTTTAAATTATGTCTTTATTTTCGAGAATATATAGTTCAAACACAAGGAATATTTTGTTGATGTTTGACCATCAAAATCTTAAAAATAAAGAAGTTGTCTAAAAATGTGCTACAATATATTAATAATAAAATCCTTTATCTACAATTTCGTTCTTCATTTGTGTAAAAATACCTAAGTATACCTTAAGTGCCGAACGTTTATTTTGCTACTTTTTCGTACTAGTGAAATGGACTCTAAACATTATCTATTTGAAATTGATAAGAATGAAACTTCCTTATCTTCTGAGTTGATAGAAACTACTAACTACTGTGTTTTGGATAGTTATATATACATAAAGCTTTTTCGGGTTCTTTGAACAATTGATTTCTTTCGGAGTAACTGGTCACTAGCCCATTGCATCAACCCCCAACCTGAAGAACCAGTGGCCTTTCTATAGGGATGATCTTCTGCTTTACTTACTACGAAATTAACGTACCTACGCCACAAAATAAAATTCAAAATTTAAACTTTATAAAAGTATTACCCTAATGCATTTTATATGCCTGAAAATAAGCAATTCGTCAAAATATAATATATCCCCCACTATATAATACTGTTTCCACACACAGTCTTGATACTGCACATATCAATTTGAACAAACTGAATTAATACTCCAAGAATACTACATCTGGTGCCTGCAAACGTGAAACCTCTGTTGCTTCATCGCGAATCAAATTCCATTTCTCATACTTCATCCTCGTTATTATATAAAAGGAATTAAAAATTGTTATTCAGCAAAAGATTTGTGCGCTTTTTTAACGAAACAACCTTTGTATTTCTGGTGAAGGCTAAAAGCGTACGCGCAGCGCGGCGTAGTCGGTCGCTCCGACCTGGGGAACCCGAAGTATTTCAAGGTTGTTCGAGAGCCAGTTTCCACACCGGGGCTCCTTAATGATTTTTAACATTCGTCGCCTCAGAGTAGTAAACACAGACGATACCCACTATTTAGATAGAAACTATCAAAAACAAGAAATAGCCATCTTATCCGATAGTCAAGCAGCCTTAAGAGCAATCGACTCAGTAACCATCAATTCGAAGTTGGTTAAAGAATGCTTAGAGCAGCTGAACAAATTAGGCAAAGAAAATCCAGTACTTCCGTTCTGCTTACCAAGTGGAAACCAGCTTAAAGCAAAACTCAAGAACCTGGAGGACAACGGTGTAATATACACGAATTCTTAGTCCTCAGGACTTATGACAGAGAAAAATGAAAGATTTTCCTTGATTTATATACTAAGTGACATTGAAAATAGTACACCCACTAAAAATTGTTTAATTTTAATAATCTTTTGTACACGGATGTAGGTTGACAAAAGGCGTAAATGATCAAAATTTGGAGTGAAAATATTGGCTCGTTACCTTGTCCTTGTTAATAATGTGTTGGACCACCTCGATGTTCTATACATTCGCTGAGCCGTCTGGACATGGAACTAATCAGATGATTTATGTCTTTTTGCGGTATTTCATCCCATGCTAACTGTATCTCATGCCAAAAAGCTTCTAGTGTCTGAGAAGGATGCGGTAAGTTTGTCAGTTTCCTACCCATGATATCCCATACATGTTCAATTTGTGAGAGATCTGGAGATCTTGGTGGCCAGGGTAAGAGATTAACTTGGGCATTATGTAAGTGGTTCACAGTTAATCTAGCAACATGGGGACGGGTATTATCTTATTGAAATATAGGATCGTGGAGCGTTCGTAAGTATGGTAAGAGATGAGCTTCCACAATTTCCTCAATATAGCATTGGGCTGTCATATTACCTTAAACAAATACTAGAGGTGACCTGCTACCATATGCGATTGCTCCCCAAACTATAACTCTTGCAACTTGGTTTACGTGCCTCTCCATGAAAAACTGTGGATTCCGCCTTTCTCCACGGTATCTTCTCACTCGCGCCCGACCGTCGTGCATTCCCAAATAGAATCGCTACTAATCACTAAAAACGATAGCATTCCATTCTGCGCCCCATTCTTGTCGGGCTCCGCACCACTCTATACGTTGTCGTCAATGTTCAGGGGTCAATGGTAAAACCCAATGAGGCCGAAAAGAAAACAGCCCAAAAGACCGTATTCGTCGGTAAACAGTTAGCATCGTGATGAGTCTTCCGTGTTCCGTAAACCATTGGCTATCAATTGCTCGGGAAGTGGCCGAACGGTCTCTGACAGCTAATTGCCTTAAACGGCGATCTTGACCCTCAGTGGTTAATCTTAGACGCCCTGTACCTCTGGCACGATGTTCACGGTGTTGTTGAAAGAGTAAGCTCTACAACAATTGGCAACAGTGCAAACACTTCTATGGACCTTATCAGCAATCTCTCAAAATGATAATCCTGCCTCCCGTAAACCTACAATCAAGCCCCTATCAAAATCACTGAGTTGTCTAAAATTGGCACGTCTACGTATTCTAGGCATTATAATAAACTCAGAAAAACATCTGAAACTACTCTGTAGCAGAATAAGTAACAAACTGTGCGAAAGCCGGGTCTATATTGGATGACTGGAATTTTAACAAAAAATATGTATAGCACAAAAACTAGTGTGTTGACGGCGCGACGTTCAAATTATAATCATTTCTTATCCATACAATAATAAACATGCCTACAAACATTCATTAAAATTAAATAATATTTAGTGGGTGTTCTATTTTCAATGTCACTTAGTATATATAAGTCAGAACAATCTTCGGATTATCACGATTCAACAGGACACTGTTTCCTCAATAAACACCTTAGTAGATTGGAGCTGAGAAACAACGGCGAATGCAGATTCTGTGGGAAAAATGGGGCAACACTTCATCACTAAGTGCGTCCAAATGACAAGTATTCGTGCCGTAAACTGATGGCTGATATCCGTATGGCTGATATCGTATGGCTGATATCGGAAATGAAAAACTAACCTCTGTAAAACCATGTCAGATACTAGCTTTTCTCAAAGCCCTGAGACTATATGATGAGTTATAAAGCAAGAAAGGTCCATATAATAGATTTATAAGGTGATTAACTACAGGTTTCACATACTTGATTTTCTTCTTCTTCTTCTCCTTCTTCATACTAGGCGAATCGCCTGTTTGGTTTCGTCGTCTCTACCGGTCAGACTGACAAGTTGTCGCTCCATCGTTTTCGTGGACGATACAACCTGCGTAATAAGGTTCTGCGACCTAGCGGTGATTTGTCGCGTGCGACTCTCACTATTCTTCTGTTGTCCATTCTGCTGATATGCTCGTTCCATTCATTCACTTTTTCCACCTTGTATGATCTTCTTATGCTTTCATTTCACTCTCATTTCGGTTGTCTCTAGTAGTTGTTTAGTTTTCGCTGTATCAGGTCGAGTTTCTGCAGTGCATGTCATTATTGGTCGTACCGTTGCTTTGTAAATTCTTGCTTTAATTTCCACCTCAATGTTTTTATTTCGCCATATTGTGTCATTCAGGCATCCTGCTATTCTGGTTGGCTTCGTTGTCCGTTCTCGCACCTTCGCCTCTACATCACCATATCCTGAGATTTCTATGCCTATTTTCTATGCCGATTTCTATGTCATGCTTGATTTTGATCCACAAAAAGAAAACAACGTGATACTGTCAGTCAGTATTCGAATAAATCTCAAAGATTTGCCTAACAAGTGTGTGATGAAGATACAAAAGGCTTCAGTAGCAGAATACCTCCAATAAGAACAAACATCTTAATTGTATACAAAATACAACCTGCGTAACTTGTTAACCAGATTGATGCACTTCGTTCTGTTTTTGTCTTTCACTACTATAGTAGTAAAACTATAAACTATAGTAGTACAACATTCATTATATAATAGACGGGAAAGAAGATACCGTTCAGTTGTCATGTTCACAGATAATCAAGCAGCGCTAAAGGCCCTTAAGTGTGGACCCAAGATGAGGTCAGTTCTAGACTAGTATGAGAATGTATGCGTGCTGTAAATATATTGGGTAAGTATAGCAATGTTATTTTAGTCTAGGTACTGGTGAAGGGGGGTAGCAAGGGTAACAAAACAGCTGATTAATATTAAGCAAGGCTCATCAATGCCATTTATAGGCCCAGAACCCTTCTGCGGCGTTGCAAAAGTAGTCATGAGAATGGCTGCGGTAAGATGGGTGACCAACGAATCTGTAGAATGGTGGAGAAACTCACCAGGGCAAAAAGTTCATAAAAGAACTTTCACCGAAATTCATGGCAGACCTAGTAAGCAAAGACAGAAAGACTTTAAAACCTGTAGAGGGTCCAAAACCAAGGCATTGCAAGCTTAACAGGCAATTAAAGTTGATGGGATTGAGAGAGGAAGTCATGTAAGGATTTTGTCGATCAGAAGAAGAAATGACAGAACACATTCTATGTTGCGACAGCTTTGCAAATGTGTTGTCCTTTGTATTAGGAAATGATAAGCCGTTGACAAAGAACTACATGGAGGCTTCAGTCTCCAATATATTAGACTTTTTGAAAAGGATAGGACTAAAGAGTGTAATCCAGTGATCAGAAGAGGAACACAATAGATCTGAAAACAGCGGAACAGTAGTTTTTAACACTCTGATTTTGTGTGTTCGTATATTTTTAATACATTCCCGTAGAAACGTTTTTGCTTTATCGAATATTTTTTCTGCTAAGTTATAATCCGCTGATATTACGTTAAGTATTCCATCCTCAAATAAAAGCATGCATTAATATCTTCCAATCAAAAATGTAATTTATCTCTACTATTTAGATATTGAGCTTCGACCATACGGGCCATACAATTTTAATACATTCCTTTCAAAATTTCTCTCTTTTAATGAACATTTTCTTGCATTAAGTTATATTCCGATATTTCGTTGTGTAATCCATTTTGGGTTAAAAGCACTAATTAACTGATAGTCCAATCATATCTTCTGATCACTTAAGTTGAACTCCCTGGGTTTTAGAAGTGTGTTACAAAATAAATGTTATTATGTGTTATTATGATTTCATGGCAAAGCAAGCAAGGCAATGCAAGCTGAAAAAAAGCTATGTCTACATTTCACGCTCTGAGTTTTGTCCACACAGCCTTCATACATGTCAATAATTTAGTGCTTTACCGCCAGGTTTTTTCTCTTCAAAATTATACCACAACATTATCTTTATTATAGTATCTAATTTTTTTTCTATATAATTTAGATATTTCGTTGTTTTTACTTTTCAGCCATGATACTTAAATATCCATTATGGGTAGTATTTAACAATCAAATAGATAGCTACTGTGATATTACTATTAAGTCATCGACTCTATAGTAACTGTCCACTTTACTAATTTGAAATGACCTATATCATTTAGATTATGGAAAATTAAATTAATTGTTAGAATCTAAGAAAAATGATGCTTCTATTTTCATTTTCTTTATTTATCTAGCTCAAAATATTGAGAAACAAAATATATAGAAACAAAAATCAACAAAATAAAAAGTTATTTTTTGTAAACAAATTTGACTAACCGACAAAAAACAACTTTTTTATTTCATACTTTTCCCTTTCAGTGACAAAACTCAAAACTATACTATACTTTTTGAAGAAATGGCCCACCAGAAGAGTATATAGACCATATAGAATATATTATTTTTATAAGTTCTTTATTGTCAGATAGAAGAAATCAGTAAACATTGAATAGAAGAAAGCTTTTTTGGGATAGTACATCAAATGGCGATTCAGAGCAGTGTTATGGAAAATGTGCAGAAATTGGGAAGGAAATGTATCATAAAGAACAGACTAAATACAATTTTTAAATTAAATCATCTAATCGATATCTTGTATAAGTATCACAATTCCTATAATAACTTTACCTATTTCAAATATGCCTTCCTTCTATTTTAATTTCATAATACGCATTGCTTTAAATTAGTATGACTGTTGACTTTTACCATATCCAAATGTCAGTCTAACCTTTAGTTAGACAGCGCTATACGGGTCACAGTCAGATTCGGTAGATTAAATTAAAGATATCCCCCAGATACATATTTAAACATATTTAATCCATATAAAGGTTCTATCGTTTGAAAATGGAGACAAACTCCTATTATATCGTCAATCAGTTGCCTTGTCTGAGAAAACTGAGTCGTATGTAAGTATATATGTATATTTTATATCAATTAAACTTTTAGTTACGTAATTGAGAGCGTGATTTTTGAATACATTGTTGCCAACCATGGACATATTCGGCGCCGGGCTGACTAAATGGAATTTAAATTTCCCGCTGGGGATTCAGGTGGTAGCTCTGCTGTAACTTTTGTATTACAAGTTTTTGGTTTAAATAAATAGTGTTGTGATGCTTTGAGCTTAAAAATATTTACTTTGCAGATCTTGCAGAATACCTATCTTTTAGTACGAAGTATTATACAAGATAGCTTAATGGCCGTAAATAACTCATCGCAACTTTATTAGAATATTTTGAAAGGGAAAACGGTAGTAATGACCCTTTGTGTCCCTTAACTGTTGTTAAGAAGGTGAGCTTGGTTGATGTAAACAATATAACTGTTTATATATTTGTAGGGTTTTTATCAGTTGTCTAGGGGTATTGTTTAAAAAAAAAAGAAACACAGGTTCGTTATATAGGTTTAGCAAGCGAAGTTTATTCTTAGGCACACTTAGATGAGATACAACGGCACTTATATTGTTGTTACTAGGTCTACTATCGTTAGTTACACAGTTTGGCATGTACGTCTTTACTTCTTAAAATGATAAAACACGTCTTACTACGTCTTAATTTCACAAATACGTCTTTTTGGCGCCTAAACCTTAAAAGCCGGCT
>NW_022146107.1:944198-1067161 GCF_002938485.1 Sitophilus oryzae
GGAATGCGTTCAATTATTAATTAGCGCGTTTTAAGCTAATTAATGAGTTCGGTTCGTATGTTAATTCAACAAATAAAATTTTATATAAAAAGTACTATCTTCTCGAAAAAGAATCAAAATTTTCTAATGTATGGAAGAGTAGAAAGATAAATTAACTAAATAAAATTCGTAATCGGCGGAAAAATTGAAAAACTTAATTAAATATATAAAAAAAAATAGTAACTTCGTTACAGAATAAACCAATAATAGGTAACCGAAAAAAAACTTTTCACACTTGGAAAATGTCTTGTATTTGTATTTGTATTGACTAAGAGTGGGTCCCATGGGACTCTCCACTGCGGCCGCGAGGGCCTATTGTGGCTCAGTTTCTACAAGCTCTAATATACAAAGAGCGTTAAAGTACCACCCTCAAGACCCAGCCTTTTAACATAGGCCGTTATGTCCGAGGGTGATATGTCTCCTAGTGATATGTCTGATAGGTCTAGCATGGGTTTGCCAAACATCTCAAACCTGGTCCTGCCCCCAGCGGGGCAGGTACACATAACGTGCTTCATTGATTCGTCATCTTCCATACAGAGTCGGCATTCGGCGTCTTCCACCAGTCCCGTCCTCTGTAGGTGAGATCTCAGCCGGCAGTGACCCGTGTACACTGCAGTGAGTGTACGCGCTCCATTCCTACCGGCCTTTAGGAGTTCTCCTGTTCTATGTTTGGATGGCCCTGCTAGGATTTTCTGGGCATGTTCCATTCCAGGACTGTCATTCCAGTCCCGGTACGTCGCACCCCTAACCCATTCACAGAGCCTCTCTCTTGCGAGATTTTTTGGAACGCTAAGTGTCGGTTCTGGGTCCACGAATGGCGAGCCTGCACCAACTTTGGTGAGGGAATCAGCACGTTCATTTCCCTCTAGGCCGACATGTCCCGGTATCCATATTAGCGACACTTTGTTCCTATCTCCTAATATATTGAGTAGTTTCTTACAATGAAGAATCTTGTTGTACTTGTTGTGCTTTTCGTTGCCTCAAGTGCTTTCAGCGCGGCTTGACTATCCGAAAATATGCATATTGTTTTCCCGGTGTATTGCTGTTCTACCAGCAGTTGCACAAAGGTTTCAATAGCATATAGCTCAGCTTGGAAAATTGTGGTGTGTTTTCCAAGACTGTGGTAGATCTTAGTCTTCGGACTGCTGCAGTAAATTTCTGCGCCAGATCCTTTTGCGCCTTCAAAATGTCTTCATCCTCAATGTCTGTTTCAGCCAATGTATCCCTTAGGTTATATACTAGCAGTAGGAATGCTGACATATTCGTACATAATTTAATTAAGTCATTATATTTTAGCTTTGATATGGGAATAGCGGATTTAATTTGTTAGAGTTACTTTTACTTTCTGAACTTCAATTTCAACGCTTGGTGCTTCCTTATCCATAGAGTTTTTAATTATTATTTTATTAGGATCTTTCTTTTTAAATGTGCATACACGGATTTTGCTTATTTCCTGAGAGATTTCCTTTAAAATATTTGTCTGCTAGCGTATCCCACTTATTAAAATCCTTAGAGGTCAAATATTGCACTTTGTAGGGCCTTGGATTCTGTCTTGCTGTTTCGAAAACTGTGTACCACTGGGAAGGAGCCCATATTATAGAATGTTTTGTATGTCTCTCAATTACAGCATGAACTGAATCGACGGGCATATATGTATGTCCGGTGAGTAATAAGTTTATTTGGATAATTTCAATACAATTTATAATTTATAATAATAAATAATTTCATTACAATTTTGTAGGGTCGCATGCATCATAGCTATAATCGTCCGGTTTCTGTTCTGCCCAGGACAAGAGTCACAGTACAAGAGTAAACGAGTAACAAACTCGCGTTCGTCAACCATGCAAATATAAGTGTGTAAAATAGTTGCCATTTCATTGGCTCCACGTTTCTTCTAAATCGTTGTCGCTGCCATTTGAACAAACATAGTCCTGGTCACTAGGTATATCATAGATTTCAGCCAGTTCCATTTCAAATTCTTCTCGAGACATCCCCACTAACTGGAACGGTAGTGGACTTTCCAATGAATCCATTACAGTTATCTGTAACAAAAAAAAACATTTAATAAAATTATACCTAGTTGCACCGTGATCCAGAAATTGGACCATAGTACTTTTGGCTTTTCTCGCTTATTTTTTAATTTTCTATTGTGAATATAGAATAATACGTTTCTATTAGTAGTGGGAACTATCGAATGAATACTATCGAAACATTCGATAGTTGCAATTCATTCGAATAATTCGATAGTTAGTAAGCAAACATTCGTTGAAAACTATTCGAATAAAAATTATCGAATAGATCCGTCATCTGCCTTGAAATATTGTATTCTAGTAATTCGGCAGCAAAAACCATTCATTTATAAAATTCATTCATTTATAAAATTCATTCATTTATAAAATTCATTCATTTATAAAATTCATTCATTTATAAAATTCATTCATTTATAAAATTCATTCATTTATAAAATTCATTCATTTATGAAATTCATTTATTCGTCAGGATCGATTATAATAAAATATTAACTGAATTTTAGTTGTCACCCGGCGACGTAGGTTTTTTTCCGAGAAAGCGGTCGGTGGCAATGCTATGAAAGAAGCCGGCATCTTTGATTTTTTGCGGAGTCATATATAGATAAGGACACATTATTTTCTTTATTGAGGTGCTAGTATTTACACAGAAAATACATTATGAAGGGCGCTGTTGCCATATTTTTGTATTAGTTGATATTAGCAAAGAATATTATTGTTTGGCTTTAGTTAATTAGGGAATATAAAGACATACTATCTATTCTGCATTTTTTTTATTAATATTCTGTTGTTACACTGCAATAATACTTGTTATTTTGGATGTAGGAAAATTATTTTTAATGTTTTTTAGCAAAGACTGGTTTAATAAATAATAATAACAATAATAATTTGTTATACCTATTAACAACAAAATTTAAAATCATTTAATATAAATATTTTCTTTTAAGTAGTAGCAAAATATAAACAACAAATTAGATGTCAAAATTATTTATATTAGATCCTATTTAAAAATAATATAGTCTCTAAATTTTTTGGCAACGGTGGTTTATTAAATAATAATAATTACAGAACTAATTTGTTATATTAACAACAAATTTTAAAATCATGAAATATAAACATTTATTAATTTTCTAAGCATGCAGTGTAATGTAAGGAAAATATAAATAAAAAATTAGAAATCAAAATTATTTATATTAGGTGCTTTATATTACTATTTAAAAATTATATTTACTTTTACTGGCATTTACTTTAAAAAATAAATGAAATATTTTTTCTTCGCAAAAAACTACATGTAAAAGAATTAGCATAAACAAAATATAAACATCGTTAACTTTTTTTTTTAAATTGGCACGTGTAAAACTTTCATTTTAATTTTCTCACCCCATAGTTTGAGTTCGATAACCATTTACTTAAATATGATTATACAACCACATTACTTAAATATGATTATTAAGTTCAACTAATTCATATTATTAAAACATCTAAAATACAAATATGTATTTTTAAAATTAATTGTAAGTTCATCTCATCTCTCTTAAAAATTGCTACTTCTCAAAATTTCCCATTAAAAATAGATCATATACCATATAAAATTAAATAATTGAAAGATCGGACTACGGAAAACCACACAAATTTTCGGAAAAATTTTGACCACCTGCACATGCACACAATCGTCAATAAATAAAATTAAAAAATAACTACTATTTTAGTATTTTAACTATTTTAATAAACGCAAAAATAGCACAGTATTTATACGGCGAAGTTATAAAAATTTGGAAGAACCAATAATGCACTGACGCATACAAAATCCAAACGAATACTAAATTTCATTTATCAAAAGCATTCGATAGTCATGGCTCAACGATAACCATTTAGTTGCACGGCGAGGTTGTCACATATGCTTTAGTTTACAAATGAATGAATGATTTTATTCGAATAAAACCATTCGATAGTTGAAATCATTCATTCATTAACCATTCGATAGTCTAATTCATTCGATAGTTCCCATCGCTAGTTTCTATACACACCTTTTTACCTACCATAATTAATTAAACCAAAATAATGCTTACCTTTACTATGTTTTCTAACAAAAGAAATCGTTGATTTGTTTTCGGTGCACTTATCAGAATGAAGCACGTGTTTTCCGGTAACAAATTAAAATGACCGTTAAATATTAGCAGTACACGCTCGACGATAAAAATTTGCGATTTTGGTCTATATAATAACAAAATTGCGATTTTGGGCGATATATGAGGCGCTGAAAAAATTTCGATTTTGGGCGATATTTGAGGCGATAATATTGCGACTTTGGGCGATATATGAGGCTCTCGCAACATGGCGATTTTGGGCGACATCTGACAGGCAGTTTAGCGACAAGCGTTTACGAAAATCTGGCCACACTGTAAAACAGCAACCTTCAATACTGCAAGAATGTCTTAACTGGTGCATGATTGTTTTAAGATGCCAAATAAAATAGCTTAAAATTCACTAAGCTAGGAATTACTCTCGGGTAAAACAGGATAAGCGCCATGTTGTTCGAATTTTTAATTGAAGTGTAATTAGTTAAGTAATTTTACTTTCTTGTCACTATAAAGGAAGAACAGTTTAAGTGCATAACTTTTGAATAATGTAGTTGAGGTAAAGTTGAGACACCGGTTGAGGGTAGGTAGGCTAAGTAACACTTTATTGAAATACGGCAAAATAATGGTCGCTTGGTAAAGAAAAGTTGAGATACTCTTCAAAATTCATGGTTGACTTAAGCGACATAAAAATGATTGTATCAATCTTAAAAGTAGTCCAATCGACGCAGAAAAAAAAAGTGGAGCTTAGTAGGGTTTATTAGTAATTTTTGTAAAAAATGTCGCTTGTGTCTTTCTTCCTTTCAAGCATCGATATCTATACGATTTTTAGTTATAAAGTTATAAAGAATCGGAAGGTTGAATCGATTCAAGGTTGCTGAATCGATTCAAATCATAATCGAATTGATTCTGGCCATCCCTACCCCAGGATAAGAAGAATGACAATATTGTAGCATGTTATTTAAAATTCAAACAATTAATATAAAGGTACAGAATTATTTTATTTAAATAATTCAAGTTTAAATCCTCGCACCGAGATGGCATTCTAAGTATTGTTATTATCTTGAATTTTTTCTTCAAGTTTATTTCTGGCGAGTTATTTCAGTCCGGTCGAAGTTTGTTCGTCACTTTATATCTGACGGTGTATAGTCATACCTCGTGCCTACCTTCCCTCGCCATATTGGTGGCTAAAGGCTGAACCCGATAGAGCTATCGGCGTTTGTTGGCATTTTGCCAATTTGTTTGAGAAACCCCTCTGAGCAGAGGTAAGACTCTTATTTTAAACGTAACGTTAAGTAACGTTTCCTAGGACCTTTTTTTCTTTGTTTTTGTAGTTTTTCCAGTGGTTTTTTCTTGTAGTTTTTCCAGTGGCAGCATTTTAGTTTATGGCACACGTTTTATTTTAAGGCATGTTATGGTGGCTTTATTTTCTGGTGCCATTTTGTTTTTTTGCACCTGACATTTGGTCCACGTTTTGTCCCTGCATTTCACACTGGGAATATCGGAGGAACCTTCTGAACCCATCCAAACTTTTCGATCCTGTCTGTCCAGAAACAACTTATATCACCATCCAGTTCCAGTAGCAGTTCACCACAACCAGCTTGTGACCAGCACGGATTAAAAACAGGCCAGATCATTTGATTTTATATCTATATAATTTAAGTTCATTTGAATTCATTAAGCCCTTCAGGCATATTATATATTTGATTGCTTAAGAATTCACTTTGATGTATTTTATTCATGTTATGCATATTTCTGATATTTACATTTTTTCAATATAAAGAGTCCCTACATTTTGGTACCAAGATCGCCAGACTTTATGCGGAATGATTAGTAAAATATTATTCAGAAGCGTGCAGATTTAAACTACCATTAATAAGAGTGATCTATTTTGACATACAATTTACCAACAAATATTTTCAAACATCAATTTTTTCATATACTTATTTTATTCTATTTTACATTTAATTATTAATTATACTTAGTTATTAGTTTATCTCAGCGTTTCATTTGTGTAATTCCTAAAATAAGTTGTTGTATAGCATAAGAGTTGATTTCTCAGTTTTCAACTTAGAAGTTTTCGAAAGTAAACGGAAAACTGAGTGGCGCCCAGTATCTTATAAAGACGTAAGTATCAAAGTTTAATTTTCACTAGCTTACGACTCATTGCTCACCGGCGAACAGCTCCGTCGCATAGTGTTAGTTGTTTTAATATTTTTCAAAAAGAAAATTCTTATAAAAAAACATTCCATATTTTTTTAAACTTCTAATGTTACATTGTATATTGGATATGCCCATCATATAGAAAGTCGCCGTAAAAGGACCAAATTAAAGAAAAATTTCGAAAGATAAGATCTGCAAAAATATTATTTTAGGGTCTTATGACAATAGTAAATAGTTAAACTCGATTCTCAACAACCAGAGCACACCAATCATATATAAATAAACACTACTCAACTCTGGCTGGCATGACCACAACACCAATTAGATTGATGCCTACACAGCAGAAAACTATCAAACTAACCTCAATCGTAAATACCAAAGGTAAACATCTCACTACTTAATTAAAAATAAGAAATTATTCGCGACTATTTAGGCTCGGTGTAGTCCCAGGAGGTGATGAATACATTGTTAAGTAGTCTGCTTAAAAGTATGTGTTTTATAATGCCTAACTGATATATTTGTTTTTAGCTACCGATCCCTAGGATTACTGTCTTAGATGTAACGGCAACCTATGATATCAAAGTCAAGTTAAGCTGCAATCAAAATTAAACAGTGCCGTAACCCAGAAGAACCCATAATTTGGACACATTCCAAATTAACTTTTCATGTTATTGTGTTAAGCATTCGAAAAGACAATCGGTGAAAGAATGTAAAGTTTGTTTATAAATACTCAATTGCTTTGTTAAATTATAAATTACTTGCCGTAAGTTTGTAAATAATTTTAAAATGCTAACGGGGCTGCCGCCGCGCCGCGCCGGCGCACAGTGGAACGAGCTTATGGGAGCGGTTGGACATGAGGTTTTTTACTTGATACTTTCAATATGGAAAACTTAAAATTATTTATATATATACTGTAATATTATGTAAAAAGTGTCGTCTTAAATTATAACAAAAAATTGTTGCCTTACATAACTTAAACCATATATAGGGCGCCCCAAAGATATAGCGTGTTTTACCAAAACCACTTTTTTTTTAAAATCCATAACTTTGCTTCAATGTGATCAAATTTTTTCGTTATGAGTTTTTTTTTGGAAAGGAGGAACTTTGAGTTTTATTAGAAAAAATATTTTTAATAGATTAATAATTTATTATATAGGGTGGTCAACAAAAATGAGCCTTTGAAAATTGCTCATTACTGAAACATTTTTGGTCCGATTTTATTATTTGTGGTAATTTTGGAAAACCAATGCTTTGAAATATACAAATTTAATGTCAAATTTGATATTTCATAAAAGTTAAAGATGGCGGATAATTTTATCAATTAGGTACTTTTAAGTACACCCTCCAAAATACAAAAGAGAAATACTAAGGATTATCAGCTGTCTATAAACTCATCCAAAATATTAAAAAGCTAGATATTGTCAGGTAACATGTAATATATAACTTAAACATTAATTCGACAAAGAACAATAAACATTTAACATTTTATAAAAAAACACAACAAAAAGATTAACTCAATATAACTCTTCGATAATTAAATAATGTCTATACAATATTGTTTTAATTTTTAACATTTATTATAATATGTGGTCATCGGACAAGTCTAACAAATCTAAAACTTCTGAAGACAGTTCAGCGATATTACTTTTTAGAGATATTAGAGACCTGTCCCTGGTAACTACAGGATCGGAAGCAAGTAAAAGACTATTAAAAATATCTTCATTGTTAGCACACCTAAAATGGCTGACATAAAGAACCAACCATATAGTTAAACATATTTTTTTGCAGTTTCAGTACCTAACAAAACTTGTTTTATTAATTTTTTTTCCTGAAGCTATAGCTGTTAGAAGAACACCAAAACGGGCAATAAGATTTTCGTTTAAGCCAGTAATTTTAGCAGTAAGGGAAGGATCGCGAAAAAATCTCCTTGCAGTGTTGCCCGTGTTGGTGGTCCCTTTACCTTGTTTTA
Organism: Sitophilus oryzae; assembly: GCF_002938485.1. Taxonomy (NCBI): domain Eukaryota; kingdom Metazoa; phylum Arthropoda; class Insecta; order Coleoptera; family Curculionidae; genus Sitophilus; species Sitophilus oryzae. The sequence goes on from NW_022146107.1 coordinate 952,475, forward strand.
CAATATCTATCAAAAGACCAGTTTTTTTCCTAAATTCATTTTGAATTTCTATCTTTCTTCTATTTCTAAGTTCCTTTTCTTGGTTAGTTCTCGCGGACCAAGTCTGGAAAGGTAGGTTATATGCTATATGCAATAGGCACTCGTAACAGCGTATCCAAGCGTGGAGCGAAGATAGTCCATAACAAAAATTATTTTCGTTAATTGCTTTTTGCATTACTTTATCCAAATTATTCATTTCAGTTGGAGATGCGTTGCATATAAAACATCTAAAAGTAAAGAAAAAGAAAAATAACAGATACATGCAAATATAAAGAACCTACCTCATAGCCGATTTGGTGTTCGTTAAAATGTTAATTATCTTAACGTCAGCCATCGTAAAAAGCATTTTGTAATAAATTTTCATATCTTTAAATAACGTGGGTTGTAGATCTCCAATTTCCCTTTCAATTTAATTTTTAACTGATTTTACCAGTTCTTCGCTTTCTTTGTTAAAATAAAAATGAATTGGCCTACATAGCGTCGTAGAACTTGGAGTCAGATTTTGCCACAGGACAATATTCGAGTCATTCGAATGCAATTTAATCGGGACCAAGCTGCTTATGAAAACATTGTTATCTTTACCATTTTCATTTTCAAATTGAATATTGTACTCGGCCTCATCTGATGCCCCATCAAAACCCCATTTTATAATTAATGTATATGATTTTGGTTCTAAATATTCTCTACTTTTTTCAACATTAATTGATTGTAACCGTCTGGTAGTTGTTTTGTTTAATAAGGCCTGTAACTTAATTTTAACGCTCGTTTCAGTAATTGTTATGGATTCTTTTTCAGGATAGCCTTCTGATTTGGCCTTCTGTATTTGGTAATAGCTTGGAAAAACGTCCACATGTGTAGCCGCTCTAATTATATTATATTGTTGTTTACTTAGATTAGCTCCTACATATGCAGCAAGCGCTTTTCCTCTTGATAGTTTTATATCTTTGGAAGAGGAGTGCATTAAGTTTTCGCAAACCTTTTTAACCTCATCAGCGTATTCAGGGTGTTCTGTTAGGAAATTTAAAATGTACTGTATGTTTGGCTTCATGTTTTTCTTCGCCACATATTCAACGTGCTCTTCGGGACTGTCTTTTAAATATTGTGTTTTTCTTCGCTTTTGTCGGTCACTCAATAAACTGAAACTTTTGGACGTAGAAAGCTTATGTTGCATCTGAAGATGTTTCCCTAAATCAATATTGCCAAAGAAAAGCTTCTGCAACCAAACCTTATTTTCTGTTATAAATCTGGATTTTGTTCTCCTTGAACATTGCCATCTTGAAGACAGTTTAGAACTAAAGAATTTTACCTTTTCTTTAATAAATTTGTTCTCTTCCTCCAAGTTCAAGAATACCAGAGTTATCTTTTGCACCAGTTTGTTATCACATAAACTCACTTTTTTCTCACACAGATTATTAAAAATACCTTGATTTGTAAGCTTTTTAAGATCCATCACAGCAATCAGTAAATTACGGAACAATAAAGTAACCCGCGTTGATAACTTACACTTAAAATCAAAACCAAGTAGCACATTATTATTTGTTGTTGTTGTTGCCTGGATACAGCGAGTCATTTGTTCCAAAGCAGTCGGGATTTTTAGGCCATTCGTAGATTACTAAAGCTGAATTTTGCCCACAGAAATACTGCGTGCGTCTTTTTATTTGCATAATTATTGTATTTTAATAAATGCGGTTTTAGACAAAGTTAATGTTTTCTGGACAAAATAATGTAAAAAATAATGGTTTAGCATGTTTTTCGTTTCGTTTTTCAATATTTCAGCCAAGTGATAACCATATTAAATTACTGCATATTTGAAAATTATTTGAACGACTAGCATTATTTAATAATGCTAATCGTTCAAATAATTTTCAAATTAACAAATTTTGTTAATGTCAGGGTAAATTTCAAATAAGGCATGTGGGAAAGTATCACTTTACGCATTTTTTAGGAAAATAACTATAGTAAAGTGATAGAACACTAATTTCTCATTAACAAGTCATATTTGAAAATTATTTTTTTAATAGTTCTGCTTATAATAATAAAAACCGTAGATGTATCCTAAAAGGAGGGGGGGAGGGTGCAATGATTTGGATATAATCTACTAATATACGATTTATACATAAATGTTAAGAAGGATAGTACCTAATAATAATATCGGAATGACAATATATTTTTAAAGCCAGACTTGTTCAACCTATGTAAATTACTTAAAAGCCCCCTGAAAATAGTATACATCGTATAGTTCAAAATTTGTTTTTTCATAAAACGGCAAATTGGGGCCACTTTTTTATATATGTCTATAATAAGGGTATAATGGTCTACTATATGCCGCTATTCTTTTTATGCTACCTTGCGGCACTTACTTCATATTTCTTGATGATTAGATCTATAATAAAAATTCAAAACTTTTTAATTCAAAAATATATAGTGGGTGATTGATGAGATGTATGTACAAAATTTTGCCAAAAATTAATTAACAAAGAACGAGTTAAATTAAAAAAAAATTAAAAAACCTACCGCAGCTTGGGCAATAAAAAAATCAAATTGTGGTAATATTTTCAACATAAATTAGCCTTTTTGAAAACGGTTAATTTTAAACCTTTGTAAAAACCACAAAATACATTTTTGTTTTCTAAAAATCAGTTTTTAAGAGAGACCTGACATTTGTTTTTGAAACTACCATATTCAGTTTTCCATTTTCCCAAAAAAATTTTTAGCCCCATGTCCAACATTTAACATGGACCCGTTCCATTGTGCGGCGCGGCGCCTTTGCGCGTCGGCTGCAGTCGTATCGACTACTACTTAGGAACACTATACCCTAAGCAGAAAGTAACGGAAATAATTTCACGTAGAACTTCGTTACTGGCATCTACGGCTAATTATTTTTTATTTATTTTATATCTAAGATATTTAGATCAATTAATTACTAAACAGATATTTATTTAAGTTATGTAGTGTTCAGGCAAATAAACATTTCTAAAAACAAATATTTGTTTTTATTAAATCATCAAGATTAAATTGTATTGTCGCTGCGCTATTGTCACTGTTCCTACGTTAAATTGCTAGCGGTTACATTATTATGTGAAACCGGAACAGTAATTTTCGGAATATGATAACTGTTACGGATTGTTCCACAAATGGAACTATTCCAAAATCACTGTTCCTAGTATTTTATATCAACTCTATAAGGGAGACTAATGATAAATTTAAAGTAAGTAACTGAAACGAATTAATTTAGTAATAAATTTATTCACAAATTTCAAAAAAACAAAAAAAATTATCCAATAAATATTTTGACTTTAATGCTAAGGATTTTGGGAGAAAACTCAGGTACCTCTCCATATTGAATTCTCTTCCTGTTCAATTTTGTTGCGGCTTGATGAAGAATTGATCCCAGTCAATGCAGTGGCGTTGTCACCGGTTGGCATTGGTGGTGCGCCTTCGATGGAATCCTTTGACAAAGTATCCATTGCGGAAGCCTTTGATAAAAGTATTCTTTCTTGATTGAGCATTTATTGAGAGAACATGATATTTTGCAAACAGGCTGGGGATACAGTATTTCTTTTGCTAGGTCCAATATTCACGGTCTAAGGTGTATCTTTTGTGTATCTGCAAAGCTATCAAGCTGGCTAGTCGAGTTATTCTGCTGTGATCGTTCTAGCATTTGTTATTGTGTCTCAATGTACTTACAGGTGGAACAATTTACATCAATTAATGTTGAATTGAAGATTTCCTTTATGAAACTACTGTCCTTATTTCGTTTCGAAGGTGGAAAGGAGACATGTAATTGGAGTAGTTGGCATGTCACCAGGAAAAGTATTGTTGATATCTTCTGTGGAAGATTCAGTTTCATCAAACTTCTTATTCATATCCCCATCTTTGCTTTCGCACTCTCTGTCTCTTGCTTCCTCCTGTGTAGGGTTTTCTTCAGATACAATGTTGCCTTTACTTTGACCTAATCTCAGGAAAGAATCCAAAATCTGCAGGTGGCTTACTAGGTAATATTTTTTACTCTTTTTAGCTCCTGAACTATAGTGCAGTTTCAATTGATTTTTGTACTTCTTCGCCTTTGTATATCTTCGTAACGTCCGCTCACATTTTTCCACCACTCCTTGCACTCTGTTGCTGAAACAAGAAAAATTAATGAAATCAAGACATGACATATAAATATTTATGATTTAATAACAAAACTCAGTTAATCTATTTAACAACTTGTTACACTGAAAAATTTTTTGAAATGCAAACAAAAATTCAAAACATGGAAATAAAAAAAATTAAATTATGTGTTGTCTTCTTCATTTTTTTTAACTTTGAGCAGCTTCATCTCGCAAAATTTTGTAGAAGGCCAGTTCTGCCAGTTTTATCCAATCTTCGCCGTAATGCTTAACTAGCAAACTAATAATAGAAGTTTTATCCCCTTTTTTAAGTTTTTTGCTTAGCAACACTTCAACTGGCGGAATGGATGAAATCGAACAATTTTTCTGACAAACGCCTTTAGGTGTTCCATTGTTAGTACAGTAATTAATCTCACCTTGAATTAAAACCGTCTGTTCCTTTTTATGAAAAATAAATCGTTTCGCGTTGTTAAATTTGAAATGCCAGGCTCCAGGAACTTTAATATTTCTTTTTGTTTCGCTTTTCCAATCTTGTACAGGGTGGGCCAAATTCGTCGCTTTTAAATGGAAACACCCTTTTCTATAGGAGATAGACGAAAACTAATATCGGTGTCTGGAGCTCAATTTTTGTCAAAAACATGATGGTGAAAACCGCACATCAATATTTGTTACCGTTTCGGAGTTACGGGGTGTTTTTTAAAAATGTCCATTTTTAACAAATCGCTGTAACTTTTTTGCTATGGAAAATTTTGTATTTCTATGAAAACATTTCCAAAGCACCTTTTTATGTAGAATTTAATGGTTTAAGTATATTTTTTTTAAATGAATAATTTAGGAGTTATCAACAGAAAAATTGATTTTTTATTTGGGACACCCTCTATATTTTTAATTAATTGAAAAGAATTTAAAATTACCTTTCCAAAAATATAGCGCAATTGATATTTTGTTATTATCCCCTTCGAAATACAGAATTTTTAAAAGTTCGCCTCTTTTTACAAGTAGGTAGGCTTTGGACCCCTTATTGATGATATGCCCTTAATGGAACTCGAAAACATATTTTTCCAATATACTACAACCTAACCTAACCTAACCTAACAGAACGCTGAAGTTATCAGCAAATTTTTGCAGGCAATTTCAAGAATAATTGAATAGCTAACCAAGATCCCAGCCGTTGGCCGTCGATTATTTTTATTGTTATTAGATATAGTTTAAATGTGTTGATGTTGGTTAATTATACTTTAAATTGTTATAAAATTCTGCATCTCTCATAGCAAATATTATTTTCGTTTTAATTGATTCTCACAGCTAGAATTTTTTTGCATTACAGCCGGTGCCGTTCAAAGCCTACTTATTTAAAGCGGGCTAATTTTTATATACTCTATATCTCAAAGAGGAATCGAGCAAAATATTAAGTGTGTTATATTTTTGGAAAGGTAATTTTAAATTGTTTTCAATAAATTAAAAATATACAGGGTGTCTCATATAAAAAATCAAACTTTCTGTTGATAATTCTTAAATTATTAATGTTAAAAAAATTATACTTAAACCATTAGATTCTACGTAAAAAGGTGCTTTGGAAATGTTTTCATAGAAATACAAAATTTTCCATAGCAAAAAAGTTACAACGATTTGTTAAAAATGCATATTTTTGAAAAACACCCCGTAACTCCGAAACGGTAACAGATATCGATATGCGGTTTTCACCATCATGTTTTTGACAAAAATTGAGCCCCAGACACCGATATTAGTTTTGGTCTATCTCGTATAGAAAAGGGTGTTTCCATTTAAAAGCGTCGAATTTGACCCACCCTGTACACCCAAGTCAACACCTATTCTTCCAACTGTAGCATGATTGCTTATTATTATTTCGTCATAATGGATGGGTTCTACAATAACAGGATTTTTTTTACTTCCTTCTCTATTCATCCGAACACTGTATCTGGCGTAATAAAGGAATGCCCTAAATTGGGAATGTGAGCTCAATTTGTTTAAGGTTTTCTGGAGATTCTTTAAGAAGCCAGTATGCCAACATTGTCATCATAGTGGTTTTCTTGTTTTGCCCGCCGCACCCATCAGCGAACAAGTTAATGTTTGTGACAGAGGGGTCAAATGTATGCCTGCATAAAGCATGCCTAACTGCCGAGGCTATTGTGTTGACATTTTTTTGGGTATCAACTTCTGTCTATAGATATGCGTATACATTCGCAGGTGTTAACTACGTTTTGGACATTCCAAATACTATGGTAAAGTTGTTATAATTGATGTGCTGGCTAAAATATGCAGCTTGGTCTGGTAATAGAGGCAATGCCAAGTTCTTCTGACAGTCAAAAGAGAATGACACAGTGTTTGGTTTTGGATATTTTAAGAAATGAAAGAAAGCTATTGCCTTTAATAAATGGACGCAATTCTGTGTTGCGACGCCAACCGACTTGAGCGCTGTCACTATTTTTTGAATTACGGCTTCTGATTGGCCGAAATCTATTTCATGAGACCAATGGTTCGACGCGCAATGCGCAGCTTCATCCAATGGCATTAAAATGTAAAAACCGCCAATTTTCGACTTGAGCGGTGTTGTTAGCTAAGGGACGAAATGCAATATTGTAATTTGCCTTCGGAATTTTTCTAAAATAACTGACGTTCACGTGCAAATTTTCAGAAACACGCTGTTGGTAATACCTATAAAGCTTTTTAAAATTTAAATCGCATGGTAGATATACACGAGAGCTAGTCTTGCTCCTGCAATAGAGAATCTGCAAATGTTCTGTAAAAGGATTGAATAAAGTTTTTTATGTGTTTACGTTTTTCATCGTTCTTGCAACCTACTCTGTCTCCACCTCTTCGTTCTTTTGGAAGCTCTCCCTTATTCACAAATTTACGAAGTATCCTTTGCACTTGGTTTGCACTAAAATTAATACTAAAGCACTTAATTAAACGAACATTGTATTGAATTGACACTTGAGCGTGATTGGATTTTCCCCTCTTCGGCTTATTCCCTCGCCAACAATTTAGTATGAGATTATCCTGGTCTATTTTATTTTTGAATTGATACCATGTAGGAATGAAATTGATAATTATGTCGATTAGAGACTTTTGCAAATAATGGCCTCATTTTTAAGATCTGTATTTATTTTCAGGTCTATGCCAATTTTGTCTGTACTTTCCACCGTTTTTTTCTCTTTATATTACTGAATTATATTGGGTTACATAGTAATATAATTGTCTTACCCTTTCCCGTGCCAATGGAATTCTTCATTTTCCATTTTTCTCTTCTTAATGAAGGTAAACGAGATGTAATTTTTGTTTTTACCGATTCTACATTAATTTCTATGTTTTGTGAAATTTCATTCCATGCGTCAAACTTATTATGCCTCAAGTGGTAATTTGTATTTTTAGAATCCCATAACTCCGGTGTTTCTTCTCCGGCAGCAGTAAGGGTTCGTTAATATAACGTCGAATCTACGTAGGTTATCGACGTGAAAAGACTTATATTCAATGGTCGTTTCGACGTCGACACAACATCAAAATGTCATAGTAAAATCGACGTCGAATTCAGCGTAGAATTAATGTCGGCTTAGCCTTTAACTTAACCCTTGACGACGACGTTTTTAACGTATTTTAGACATCGAAAATAAATGGCTCTTTACTTTCCGTTCTATTGTCTGTTTGAGTGAACTCCACTGTGCCTGAGAACCACACACTGTAACCACATAAAAGCGGCAAGGAACGGATGGCTAGATGTATGACCTCAAAGAACAACAAACTATATAAAACTTTTTACTTTTAAATAAAAAAATAATTATACTAATAAAATTTAAAATTATTTATACACTGCAACGCACTAAATGATGTGATGAACATTTATTAATGTTGTGGGGTAGATCAACAGGAAACAACATACATTTCGTAATCACACTGCTAAGGGGAAATAGTTCCATCTCTGGTAGCAGTTCTTATACAACGCAAATGTATAGATCTTTTGATTCGAAAGGATAAACATAAAAAGATTTATATGACATAAATGTTTGCCCTACTATGAAATTTTCCTTTTCAGCATTTACAATAATGTTATTTATTTTAATAACAGTATGATGCCGGATAAGGCAATAACAATTAACAATGGAATACTGATACCGTATACATAAAATTATTGTTGTAATTTCTAAGGGAAACAATATTTATGTCGCACAACGGCAACACGGTGCCCCTCCCCTGAAAGCAGCGTGGCGTCGCACAGTGCTTCGTCCCATGGACAAAAATCGAAAAAAAAGTTAAAATTTACTAATATCTGAATATGTAATTTTATACTTATAGCAATGTTCGTAGGTTATTACAACCATCCCGTATATTATTTTTCATAAACAGCGTTTTTTGTTAGCAAATATTTTCACTAAAAATAAATTTTGCGATCATTATCTTATCAGTGAAAAGAATAACATTCATAGTAGTTCTGTATATTATGGAGTTAAACGGTACCTACTTAATTGAAAGCCACTATGGATATTGTTAAACAAGGTATGTACTTTAAATTTATTTCTAAACAAGTTCGTGATTGTTTAGTTTTTATTTATTTTTTAAGATGATTCTTAAATGGGTATAAAAATTTTACGTTTTCAAACTTCAAAAAGGCATTTAAAAAAAACATATCAAAACATATCGTATTTATTGAATATTTTTGTTGTCATATTCATACACTTTTAATTTTTGTATAGTTCACCTGCTTCTGCTTGCGACGAACTTTATTTTATAATACTTTTCAGATGGAGTAAAATTGATAAGCAATGCCGATCTGGTTAATACTTGGCTTGATCATAAGGACAAGAACTCAAAATTATTTGTATTTCAAAAAATGTGTTCTTTATTAGATATTGATGAACCTTCCAGTCAAATGAGACACCTCTTGTGCCTGAAAAAGCCCACTATGTTGGAGCGAAACGTCGCATAAAAAAAGTTTCCATCTTTCAATTTATTATAAAACCTCATACCCAAAAAAAGGAAAAAATAATATATGGATATGGTCTATTAAAGAGGTAACTATTAACATCTGAACCCCTCATACCAACAAAAAGAACAGTAACAACGCGAAAAAGTAACATATTAGAAAATGATGTACAGAAATATCTTATACGAGTATGTGAGGATACTTCTTCTACCTGTGATTTGGATACTATAAATTTAGAAGATTCTGTCAGCAGTGATTCTTCTGAATCAGAGTAGTTACGATCTATGCATTTTGTTGTCCTAAAGTAAATTTATAGTATCTTAACTTTTTTTTTAATTAAATATAACATTAATGTTTCTTTTTCATTAAAGAAAAACATTTTTATCTTATATTTACGTTTATATTGTAGAAATCATGTTCTAATGTTATTTCAATTATTTTTTATCACAGGGATTTATTTAATACTGACACCGTTTTCATACTATAAATTATTATTTCCTTAGATGGAACACAGCTCCAACATTTTTATTATTTATAAGATTTTTTTCATAAACGTGGGACTAAGAACATCATCATTTAGTACAATGAGAGTACTCATCATTTGTGTCAAATAAACCTAGTTTGAATAAATTGCCTACAATAAAAGAGAAGTTTTGCATTTTTGTCCTCTAGAGCCATACGTTCGAAGCACTGTGCGTCGTCGTCTAGAGGGACGATCGGCGACAAGAGAGATAGATCTTTGTTTTTGTAGGCGGCTGACAAAAACGCAGTATTCCTAATTTTTTTGTACTGTTTATTTTTTAATAAACACTTGTTTTTCGATTTCTTGTTTCATTTGGAAACACTAGTACACATCTAAAAGTTAGATACAATCCACCAACAAAGTTTAAACATATTTTGGTCCATCGAGCCGGATCTTTTGTCATTAAAAGCAATTAATGAAAGTTTGGTCGCCATTTTGTATGCATAAGTGCCTGCCCAGAAGAAGACGCCAAAGTGAGTAATCCTTTATTTTCCTAGTTTCCCACATTATTATCGATACTCCTGATATCCTTTTACAGGGCGGTCACAATTTGTGCACGTAATTGTAGTTTTTTTTAATCGCATTTTACTCAATCGCTAAATAATCATGCAAGAATTAGATAAGCTAATTCGTAAACGGGGTAGTATCAAAGCAAAAGTAACTATTTTTTCTAAATTTGTTGACCAAATAATAGCTCAATTTCCGGACTTCCTCATCACACAGCTTAATTTACTTAATGAATTAGAAGAAAGAATTGAACGATTTGCATCTGTACTAGACGAGTTTGAACAAATACAGATGGAAATTGATCAATTTTCGCCCGATATCGATGCGCAATTTAAAGAAAGGGAGAACTTCGACCGGGAGTTTCATTCCGTTCTGGGAAAAGCCAAAAAGTTTCGCAACAAATCCGCCGTCGCCGCCGCCGGTGCCGATCCTAGTTATTCGAGCGAAGCGGGAGGTAGTGTGCATTCCGTAAGGTCTGCCACCGGCGCGGGTTTGACTAGTAATGTAAGGTTACCAGGACTGTGCGGATTTTCTAAAATTGAGCGTCAACGACCGTCTGAATCGCGTAAAAAAGAAGAGGTTGTGCATTAATTGTTTGCGACCGGGACATTTAGTAAAACAATGTCGTTCTAGCTCCTGCAAAACTTGTAAAGGTCGTCACAACAACCTTTTGCATTTTTCTAACACTATCAAAGATAGTCAGGAAAAGGAGAAATCAAATTCGGAAAGTATAGTTTGTTCCGCACAAAACTCAATTTTCAAAAATCAGGTTTTGTTATCAACAGTTTCCGTTCGTATATTTGATAATAATAACAAAATGCATATAGCACGAGCTTTACTAGACTCAGGGAGTCAAAGTAGCTTTATTACTGCCAGTTTCGCAAAAAGATTAAATCTAGATTTATCGCATATTGATATAAAGGTTTGTGGTTTAAATCAAGCCGAGTCAACAGTTAAACACAAAACTACTTTGGTTATTCATTCATGTCACAACAATTTTAGTACCGAAGTTTCATGTCTAGTAGTGCCTCAGATTGCTGGTACATTACCCAACTTTCCTGTTGACTACAATTCTTTGCAAATTCCTGGCCATTTAGAACTGGCAGATCTAGACTTTTGTAAGCCGGGGAAAATAGATATTCTTTTAAGCGCTGATCAATTTTGGTATCTCATATGTGTAGGGCAAGTAAAACAAGCAAACCGCGGTGCTATTCTGCAGAAAACCAAGTTAGGGTGGATCATCTCTGGTTCTGTTAGTTTGAAGTCACCAAAGATTGTCCAGTATAATTTTTTACTAATTTTAATATTGACAAACAACTCTCGCGATTTTGGGAGATCGAGAAAGTTTCTACTTCAAGGCCCTTGTCCCAAGAAGAAAAAAATTGTGAATCACATTTTGTAGAAACGGTTCATCGAACCGACTCCGGTCAATTTATTGTGACGATTCCTTTGAAGGAGGATCCTGAGGTTCGTGGAGATTCGTATTACAACGCGAAAAAGCGACTTTTATCTTTAGAGCGTAAATTTAAATGTAAGCCGGATTTTAAAAAGAATATGTCAAATTTATAAACGAATATCTCGCGCTGGGGCACATGTCAAAGGTCGGTGATGAAGATTCGCGAAAGTCATATTTTCTACCTCATCATGGTGTTACTAATGGCCGTACCTATAGTCCGATCTCAATCTCAGACTTGAGTCGAACTTAGCCAGGCCTTACTCAAGACTTGAGATTCCGTCTCTACTATAGTCAAACCTTCGGGTATTCTCGGCGAAGCAAAGTTTGAGCAAGCGATGTCTAGTAACATTTGTTTTTTTTAGTAACAATTCTAGTGATTTTTGAAATGTAACATTTGAAACACTGCGTAAACATAACCAATTTTTTATAATTTTCCAACTCGTCTTTTTACTTTTGTCTGCCTTTTCCTGTGTGTTTCTGATTTTGATTGTGTTTTGCCGTTTTTGTTATAATTATAAATGGATCAAGTCACGATTTTGACGATTTCCGAGAGTATCTCGACTATTTGGAAGAGGTAGTCGAAAATGAAAGAGTGCCCAAAAGGTATATTCGAGATGCCGAAAATCGTATTGACTTTTACAATGACAAAGATTTTCGATACCGATACCGTTTTTCAAAAGCTATTGTTCTGGAGGTTATACTACCACGCATTATACATCGTTTAGTACGAGTTAATAACCGAGGCTTACCCATATCACCCTTAATACAGCTATTAACTTGTTTACGCTATTATGGAACAGGAAATTTTCAGGTAAGTGGTCTTTTTTGTATAATCAATGTTTATAATCAATATTAATTTTCTAAATGGTTAGTGGGGATTTACGAGGAATAAGTCAACAATCGGTATCCCTTAGAATAAGAATGATTTCGAAGGAAATATGTAGGCTTTTGCCTGAATATATTCAGCATCCTGGCTTAGAACAAAAGCGACGAAACGTACGATTGTTTCAGGCAATAGCTGGATTTCCTGGGGTGGCAGCATGCATAGATTGTACACACATAAAAATCGTTAGCCCAGGAGGCGATAATGCTGAAGTTTTCAGAAATCGCAAAGGCATCTTCTCCTTGAATGTTCAAGTGAGTCAGAAACATTAATTATTATTAATTATTTTTAAAAAATGTACTAATTTAGGTTGCAGTTGGTCCTCAGATGGAAATGTTGGATATTGTTGTCAGACATCCCGGATCAGCTCATGACAGTGTAATCTTCGATAGAAGTGCTCTTCGAGTATTTTGTGAAAGAGGACAAATGGGTGGCTTTCTTTTGGGGGATAATGGATATCCTTGTCGACCATACTTGCTGACACCAGTAATTCATCCAGGCAAGTAATTCTATCATAGAGATCTGCCTATAATATCTATTTTTAATTTGTGGCTTTCAGGTAATGTACGTGATGAACGCTACAACAGAGCTCACAAGAGTACAAGAAACATTGTTGAACGTGTGTTTGGTGTTTATAAACGAAGGTTTCCATGCTTGTATAGAGGTCTGACAACAAAATTAGAAACAACCCAAGCAATAATTTGTGCTACAGCAACTTTATATAATTTAGGTGTAAAATGTAAAGACAACTTTATTTTTGAGGACGAGGTGGCTGAGAATATAGATGATGATATTGGCAATATTAATGTTCCGTTGGATCAGTTAGGGTTAGGTTTTAGAAATGAATTTATACAAAATCATTTTTAGTATTATTTTTGTTTGCTAATAGCACTGGTAGTATATTCAACCAGTGTTTTTTTTTAAATATTAATTGTAGTAAGAATGTGTTGGTTTTAAAATTTCCTTATGCTTTTTATAAATATGTTATAAGCATTACTTTAATTTGTGTTTAAATTTTTGTGGTTAAAATGATGATAGAAATATAGTCACATTGTTCGATTTTTAATATTATTAGTACTATAATATTACTTGTTAATTAAAATAAAACAATAAAGTTTTATGGTAATCTATTTAGATGTTTTTATTTTTAAACAACTCCATATGAAGCATAGCTAGCTCAGCCTCTATCTCAGCCTTTTTTCGCAATGCTGTGGCTGTCCGCAGGTTTTCTTCCTCTACTTTTCTCCTTAGAACAGCTGCCTGCATGTTTTCCTCCTCAATTTTTTGTCGAACACTATGTAGTTGGGAGTTGTTGTTGAGGGCTCTCCTCCACCTTCCTCATCCTTAAGTCTGCCTCTTTTTGGGCAGCCCGACCTTGTCGCCCTGTAACACAATTATTAAAATCAAGACCATACGAGAATATTGTATATAATTTATTTACCAGTTTCACTAGCCGTTTGTTTGGCAGCACATAAAGGATGGTCAGCTGTGAAGGTGGTCTTTGGAGTAGCAGCGACCATTTTTTTAATGCTCAACCCTAAAAAAACAAATTAAATTAAAATCAAGCTAAGCATAACTTACTTTAGAATTACCAGAAGTGGAGGGATAAATATCCTCTGGTTCTGGTTCTGGTTCCTCCCCTTTTTCCACAACCACTTCAATGACTTCATAGTCTAAAAATAAATATAATAATTAGACAAATGTATTACAATTAATAAGTTAATAAAAGAAAATTTCTATAAAAGATTATCGGTTTCAAAGAAAATATAACAAACGTACTTTGCATTGTAGCATGTGATGTTTCCTCTGCTTGCTGTCTCTCGTAGACGCCTGTCATATCCCATTTACAGGACATCATCACATCTGCATGTGGTGCCGCCACGCTAACTGCTTCCATCACAGGGTCCTGTGACTCGGAAGGCTCTGGACCTCCACCAGTAACGAGGCGCTGGTATTTCACCTCCGTATTAGCCTTCCTTTTCCTAAAAAATATAAATATATTTGCATTTATTATGACTATAACATTTTTTACAAAAATTAAAGTTTTTGAAAAGGTTATAACATAATAAAGTATACAAAGAGAACCATATAGTAATAAATATAAACTTTAATCAATTTTCAAAAAAGGTACCTTTATTTTAAATTATTCCACAGCTTTTTTAGCTGTGTAGCAGTGCGTCTGACGGTAATCATTGTGGCCTGGGCGTTGTACTCCGCAGCAATTTTGTCCCACGCGCGCTGCTTCTGATGGAGGTTGCTGGCATCAGTTTTTTTGTTTTCCAGCACAAGTTTGTACTTGTCCACTAGATTCGCCAACAACAACTTTTCATGGTTGGTGTATGGCGTCCTTTCACTTGCTACAAAATTATAATGCTATAATAAAATATTCTTTTCTAAAATCTTGAACTTACCTAAACTCATTATAACACACAGAATAGAAATAAAGGTAAAATAAAAAACAACTAAAGACAACAGACAACTAAATTTGAGAAACAACTCTGGAAACAAACCACAAACAAACTGATCGGTTTGGCAGTTGGCGTAAGAATGACGCGTCGGCGTCGCAGCACTAAAAAAAGCACAGCTAAACAAATCAACAAAGAAAATAAATTGTTAAGCTGTGGTTTTTGTCCCAAATATTGCTCTGTGGCAATACTTAAGCAAGATGCTTGCCGTTCTTGAGTACGTCTCAAGTTACACATGCGCAGTTTGTCGCTTTCTTGACCAAGTCTCGTCTATAGTACGCATTTTTCATCTAAGGCCATGCTCAAGCCTGAGATCGACTCAAGTACCGACTGGCAATAAGGCAATAAGGCGAGTAGCCTTACCACCAAGCTACGCGTAGTCTTTGACGCTTCATGCGTCACTAGTTCTGGCTATTCTTTGAATGATATACAGAGAGTAGGAGCAACTATTCAGCCCGATTTATTCTCTGCTCTTACTCAATTCAGAAAATATAACTTCGTTATAGTGGCAGACGTGGAGAAAATGTACCGCATGTGCTTAGTAAATCCTGATCAGCGAAGTCTGCAGCGTATTTTATGGCGCGAAAACCCTGATAGTCCAATTGAAATTTTTGAATTAGCAACTATCACATACGGAATGTCAGCAGCTGCTTTTTTGGCCATAAGATGCCTACACCACATTGGTTTGGAATGTAGTGAAGAATCTCCAGTAATTTCTGATGTTATTAAAAATCATTTTTATGTTGATGATTTTCTTAGCGGAGGTGATTCCATAGATGATGCTATTTTTATAGCCAATGAGGTAACACGATATTTGAAAAAGGGTTGTTTCGAGTTAAGAAAATGGATTTCTAATTCTCCGGAAATTTTGGCGCACATTCAATTCAACGAAAAATTAGATATTATTGATTTCGGCGCGCGTGAAAATCACAAACGTTAGGTTTAATTTGTAGTGCTCAAACCGACAGCTTAGCTTACAGTATCAATGATTCTGCAAGTAAAAATGTCACTAAACGTTTAATTTTGTCAGAAACTTCACAGATTTTCGACCCTTTTGGGTCTCTTGAGCCCTTCAATTATAATAGCATAGCTAATCCTGCAGGAATTGTGGTCCGAAAAGTTGTCGTGGGATAAAAGTCTTCCAAATTATTTGCACAGCAAATGGCTACAATTTCATAATGAGTTAAGATCATTAATAATCAAGCGATAGGTCACGTGTTCAGATTCAAATGTTATTGAGATTCAAAGTTTCGCAGATGCATCAATGTGTGCCATGGGGGCATGTGTTTATGCAAGAAGTAAAAATAGCGATGGAGTCTTCGAAATCGAGTTGATTTGCGCGAAGTTAAAGGTTGCCCCCCTTAAAACACAAACAGTGCCTCGTTTAGAGCTGATGGCTGCACTTTTGTTGGTGCAACTTGTTGAGAAAGTTAAAACTTCATTGAATACTTGCATAGATCGTGCAGTTTATTGGTCAGACTCCACAGCAGTTTTAGGTTGGCAAACATCGCGTTGCAAGAATTCAAGAATTCACAGAAGCGCGGAATTGGCGACACGTACCGACTTCTGAAAATCCTGCTGACCCAGTATCTCGCGGAGTTATGCCAAAAGATTTAGCGGTACTTGATCTCTATTAGAACGGTCCCACTTTCTTAAAACGTGATGAATCTACTTGGCCATTTTTGCCAGACTTGCAAAGCGAGCTTCCCGAATTTAAAAACACCGTGCATTTACATGCCGAGATATCAAATTCGTCATTTTCGCTTTTTGAGAAATATTCCGATATATCTAGATTAAATCGCGTTATTTCTTATTGCTTAGGATTTAAAGAAAATTGTGTTAAAAAAGGGGCTAATAAAAAATACGGTCCATTGCTCTGCAAGGAAATCACTATGGCTTTGTTTATATTAGTAAATATCTCACAACGTGAATCGTTTCAAGATGAAATAAATATTTTAGCTAAGGCTCCGAATAAACTCAAAGGTACAATCACAAAGCTTTCACCGTTCTTAGACGATGATGGCATAATAAGAGTCGGTGGCAGACTAAAACACTCGGTTTTACCTTACAATAAAAAGCACCCCATTTTGCTGTCAGTAAAACATATATTTACAAAACTTCTTTTCAAGCAAGAACATGTAAAGCTGCTTCACGCTGGACCGCAGCAAATTTTATACTCTCTTCGTGAAAACTTTTGGCATTTCAGGTCGTAGCTTAGCCAGAAAAACCGTTCATGACTGCGTTATATGTTTTCGGGCAAAACCGAAAGTATTAACTCCTTCTTCTTCTTAAAGTGCCTTCTCCATTCAGTGAAGATCGGCAACAACCATGGCAAATTCCTCTCTATTGTTCGCTCTTCTCAGCAAAGTATGTGAGTCCAGGCCTGTCCAATCTCTGATGTTCTTCAGCCAGGAGCATTGCCGTCGTCCGGGTCCGCGCTTTTCCTCAATTTTACCCTCGATGATGAGCTGAAGGAATTCATACTTGCTATGTCTCATGATATGGCCCAAATAGGCTGCTCATGATATGGCCCAAAGAGTCGAATACATCCTGCTCCACCATTTTATATAACAGGGGTTGATTATTGTGGGCCATTATTGATTAAAGATAAAAAGGGCCGTGGCTGTAGAGTAACTAAATGTTACGTTTCTCTATTCTTTTGCTTTGCAACCCGTGATTACAGTTGAGGGTTGGAACCTTTGGTGTTACACAGCAAAATAAAAACACTAAATTACCACAATACACCCAAAACACTTTTACTTTTACACTGGACGCGCGTTTCGCTAACCATGTTAGCATTATCAGCAGATGATTATAAACTCAAGTACAATCTACAAGTTGAGCGTTTATATACTCGCCCAGTGGGTACCGAGTGGGTGTGGCAAAATCTAGCCAACCGAGTCAGAGCCCACTGAGCGTAACAGTTAGATTTCCGCCTCTAGAGTAGTAGGAACAAAGTTGTCTCTGTTCATACTATCTTTACATTTATTAATTCTTGTGCTTTCATATGCATCTAATTGCCTGTAATTTGAGACTTGTTTAATTAATTTTAAATTATTAAGATCTATACAATGGTCCTTATCAACAATATGTTCGGCAACGCAAGATTTATCTGGTCTACCATATCTTATCTGAGCTAAATGTTCTTTAAATCTAGTTAATATTGATCTTCTAGTTTGCCCAACATATTTCTGATCACAATCTTTACAAGAAATTTCATAAATACCCGACCTTTCCAGTGGAGGTGTTTTATCCTTTGGATTACCTAATAATTGTTGTAATTTATTATTAGCACTAAGTTTATAATTGACATTCTTAAAAATTCCTTTTAGACCACGGGATAACTCTCTATCAAACGGTATCGAAAAATATTTAGACGTATCTTTCTCCACTTGAAAAGTCGAATTTTCAGAAATCATTAACCTATACCTATGTTTTCTAATTAATTTATCAACTAGTGAAGGAGAATATCCATTACACTCAGCTACATTCCTAATGAAATCTCTTTCTATTTCATATCTTTCGTTGGAAAGTGGAAAACTAAGTAATCTATGAACTAAGACATTTAAACTAGCCATTTTATGTTCAATACTATGATGTGATTCATTAGGAATATATCTGCGTGTGGTCGTATTTTTCCTATAGATTCCAGGCAATTATTAGTATTTCTAATAACTAATACATCTAGAAATGGTAATCTGTCGTTGTTCTCAATTTCATGCTTAAATTTAATGGAAGGAAAACGATTATTTAACTTAGAAATAAAATTATCTATGATGTCTGAATGTGTGTCAAAAACAGCAAAAATATCATCCACACCTAAACCATACTCTTGGAAAATACTCAAACTGATTCCTAGCCTCCACTTCAAACCTTCTCATGAATAAATAACATGTAATAAAAGAAAATGCTCATAAATAGCCTCATTAATATCTTTTAAAACAATAATATCTACGTACACTAAAAATGTTCTAAATTCGGTGGCTTTGAAGCGAGTAAGGTCTGAAAGAGGACGGGGTTTTTGATTAAATTCTGAGACAACAAAGTCTTTGTAAAAAATAAGATTTCCGATATATTTAAAACTTCACGACCACATAGGCGGACAGGCAAGTCTCCACCCGTCCATGTAAGGAGAGGTATTTTCATAACGCCTAGATATAAACAGTGCATGGAATCTACAGGAAATGTTGAAACCATTCCAATACAATTCCATAAGAAATGCTATCGTAAAAAGGAAACCACATATCAAAAACCAATTAAAACTTAAAATAAAACGTATTGTATATAAACTATAAACTTGTTTTTTAATTTTAAAAAGCTTATCAGTATTATTTTGCAAATCGTCTGTATTATTGCTGTAGGTAGTTGAGGGAAATCTAGGCTCGAATCTAGGAGATTTATAGGTTTTTACCTCGGTTTGCACTTTTGGTGTGAAACATAGGCTCGTACGAGAGCTCGTAGAAGGTAGATGAGTCGACGGATTAAAAAATGTATGTGATTTCCTTAATTGAGCCCTTGTGAAGGCGAATTAGTAGGGTTTTTTTCCTTTGGGATGAGTATTGGTACTCATCATCAGTTTCTTCGACATCTAGTTGTTGAGCAGTTCCTACAATTTATTATAATAATAATTATGATTAGTATTTTAGTAATTAGTATTATATTACAAATTATTGTAATATAATACAAGGTGTCTCTAATTTTATAGGGTTTTAAGAGCTTCCTATTAATAAAGACACAGAGTTGCAGTTTGCAAATTACTTGTTATTTTTTTGCGAAGCAAAAGAAGCTGTAAACAAAATATTTGTAGCTCGCTTCAGTTTTTAGATACGTGGTGATTGTGAAGTTGCATTGCATTTTGACAGTTCATGTAATTTAAAGAAACACGAACTGTAAAAATATCGAGTTTTGAAAAAAAAACCTATCCTATAAGTACCACTACTTGTACCATTTTGATAACTGTTCACCAAACTGCATCCTCTGAGGCAAAATTGCACTTACTGCATTTAACTGTTTTTCAAAAGATAAATACAACAAACAATTAGGTACCAATACTAACAGTAACCTGTTATGCCAGTTATCCTGGGGGGACGTGGTAGCTTCGTTTTTTTCCGATTAATTTTATTATTTTGCGAGCTATTTTGTTGTTCCCTATCACTAAATTCTTCTTCAGAGCCACTTTGCAGTTTTCTTTTAATTATACGCTTAGGCTTTGTCAGGGACCTCGTGTAATCCTCAAAATGCTCTTTTTCAACATCTGCATATAAATCTGAAGTAATGTAGTAGATTTGCGTCCTTATGTTCTATATGAAATGGCGTTAGCAAGTTTAGAACCAGGAAATAAACAACCTTTTATTTAAAAAATTGCCGACGTTTCGACGTTTATTTACGTCTTTATCAAGGCTATTTTCAGCTAAAAGGTTCTTTTGTCAAAAGGTACTCTTTTGTCTGGGTACTATTCACAACAGTACCCAGACTTTCAGGATAAGCTACTTTATTACTGACAAAAGAACATTTTAGCTGAAAATAGCTAAAAATACTCTGCTAGGGGTAAACCTCCAGTACTTGCCTTCTTGCCAAGGTATGGAGCTGCATTTACCATATATTTGGAAGCTACGTCGCAGATCATTATGATTTTTAGGCTATATTTTTCTGGCTTATTCGGGATGTACATGCGGTAAGAGCACTTACCGCGAAAAGCTAGCAATTGCTCGTCTGTTGTTATATACGTGCTAGGTACATAAGCATTTTTACAGTTGTCTATAAAAATATCCCATAGTATATCTGGAATAGCAGCAAATGGGTCGATTGTTTTTCTTTCAAGTCTAGTAACTTTTTCATCGACTCTTAAACAGTCTAGTAAAAACATAAATCGTTCTCTGCTCATTGTTGATTTATAGGTAATGCCACATTTTCGTTTGTCAAAAAGAAGTAATGATTAATAACTGATTAATTTTTCATAACAGCCATTAATTAACTGATTATTTTTCATAACAGCCACAAGATATCAAGAGCCCAATCAAAGATAACAATTCATCTTTAGTGGCTGGAGAGTAGCGGAGTTGGTAGCGGATTTTACCTTATATTTTGCAGCTCGTACAGTTATCATATTATTTTATAATGTGTAATGTGTAAGTATGTTCCAATATTATATCAACAACGGGGTTTGAGACAAATGTCTTGAAAGCATCTACCGGAGACATTATCTGTGTTTACCTGGGTGGGCCGAGGAATTATATGAACCAAGTTTCTCTTTGGAGTTCAGTCCTTGCTGAAGATTGTTTTGAAACAGTTTTCAACCTCCTTTCTCGTAAATATATATTATTACTTGCTTCATCAGTCGATTCATCTTCTAGAACCTCTATTTCTTGACTATTTTCTATACTATCTGTCTCGAAATGATCACTATATACACTCAGTATTTTGATGGGTTTCGGTAATATGGGTCTGAGTTACTGAAATCACATTTCCTTCTGAATTAATCGATTTTACCTTTTTCTTGGGTACGAAATATTCTTCATCTTCACTATGATCACTTCTATACTCAGACGGACAGTACTCACTTCCAGAAACGGCTCTTCTTCTACGTGATCCTCTTCTTCACTGCTCTCATTGGAACTCTCGCTTATATCATTATCATCATCAGATAAGAAGCTAAAATTAGCAGCTAACTCCATAAGTTCATCTGACCGAAGCGGCCTCTTATCATTTTTTTGACTTATTTCATTATTCACAGATATCAATAAAATAGTAGGTCAAACAATCTCACACAAAACTAGTCATATCTTGAAATTTGAATAAGAACGGAGCGAACTTTACTTTTTTGGAATTTAACATTTCAAACTTTCATCAGCTTTCATTAAAGTATTATTCAACCAACTACTTCAACGAAAGTTGAATTTATTATTATATACAGGGTGGCCCATTAGTGCGATTAGTGGCCGAAAGTCCAATTTTTGTTTTGAATTTGTTAACAACACGTTAATGTAATTAAAAGCACGTTTAATTAAACACTAAATTATAAAAATCTTGTACTAAAAAAACTGAAAACTAAAACGGGTCGGGGATCCTTTAAAAAATTCGGATCCGGATTTATCCGTATCGATACATATCGATAGACTCGGATCTAAGATTCGGATCTGAGATTCGGATCTTAAAATCGGATCCCATATCCCGGTTATAGTAATTTCGAGGGAAATTTATAAATTATGAGCATAAAAAAATAGTTTAATTTGCAGCAAAACTTATTTAATTTTCAAACAAAACAAAATATTTTAATTTGATGCAGGGTGTTGCACCATATATGTTTTCATATAAAAATACTAATATGTCTATATTTTCCGAAGAAAGGCAACTTCTCTTGACGCGAACAATATTCCCTGCTATTGAAAACACTCTTTCGGAAGGTGTGGAGGTCGCGGGAATCCACAGGAATTTGCTCGCTAGATTTGACAACTTTGGATATTTTTTTTCATTGGCTTCCCACCATTTTAGTGGACATCTATTATTGTCGAGATCTTGCTCTTGAATGTATCTTTCAACTTCTTACTGCCTGATGGTTTCGGAAAGAGAAAATCCATTGCGCTTGAGCTCACTGCATTTCGCTCTTCTTCGCATGAATTATTAAATCTTTCTAATATCAGTTGCAGATATCTAAGTATCATTTTTATTTATTTTCAGGCAAGGAGCTTTTAAATCTAGGATCCATGATTGAAGACTTGTCAAAAATTGTTAAGTCTACATCTTCATCTTCTATGTTCATATTGTTCGTATTCAACTGGAATCTTCTATTTATTTTTTCATAACTTCACAATGTCAGGCACAAGCACAATTAGTTCGTGTTAACTGCTAAAATAGGAAACTAACTTAAACGGAACGAATTAACGAAAATACTTAGTCCTACCCCGAAACAATACAAGGATCTTAACCCTAGCCTTACCGAAAGTGGGTCATCGATGACCCGAAACATAGAATTCCACAAATAATTTTCGCCCCCGTGCTTTTTTTTTCAGTGATCCTCCATGAATTCTCCTAACATATCATAAGCATATTGTTTTTAGTACGAATTTAAAAAAAAAATACATTTCTCCGAAATCTGCCTCTGGGTCACCGACGACCCGGTTTTGAGAATAACCGTTATAGGCTAAAACTCCCCAAATCGACAAGTCATAGCATGGTTAGCATTTAGTCGTAATTTATTTATTCGTCATTCAGTTTACTATCTAACGCTGCCTCGTGAAGATCATTATTTTTTTTCAATAAAAAACAGTAAAGTGCGATGTGGTCTAAAAATAAGGGTTTGTCCGACAAGGAGCTCTACGATATTCTGATGCAGTCTTCAGATGACGAGTGCGATAAAGAATTACCTTTAGAGCAGGCATTTAGTGATTTCTCGAGTGATGAGGACCTCTCGGATGGTGAAGCTGAGATACACGAAGGAAGCCTTTCATTTCATGAGTTAGAAGAGGAAGAAGTGCAGTTACCTGACCAATTGGAAGACGAAACTTTGCGCAATAGGCAGTCCTATGATGTAGATAATCGTACATGGTATACTGTAGCGCCTAAAACAGGAAAATCCAGATCATGCAATATCTTGCAAGAAGATAAAGGTCTCACAAATAGAAGTAAGGATGTGAATTCTATTACTGACTGCTTCAAGCTTTTCTTTTCTGAAAATATGTTGGATATTATCATAAAATATACAAACAAAAAAGCTAACGATTTTATAAAGACTTATAATGAATGCCATGAAGACAAGTTGGAGACATGGATTGAAGTAGACACTACAGAAATGCTTGCCTTTCTTGGAGTCCTTATTCTTGCTGGTAGATTCCGTGAAGCAAAAGAAAGTGTACGCAATTTATGGTCGACTACAAACAATGCTTTTACCAGGCCAATTTATCAGGCCACTATGTCCAGAAATCGATTTTCTGACATCTTACGCCACCTTCGTTTTGATGATTTGTCTACAAGAGCCGAGAGAAAGGAACAAGATAAGCTTGCCCCGATTCGTGAGATTACTGACATATTTGCTAAGAATTGCAGAGAATCTTACAAACCTTCAGCTTTTGGGACTATTGATGAGCAGTTGGTAACTTTCCGAGGTCGTTGCTCATTCAAAGTTTATATACCAAGTAAACCAGGCAATTACTATTGTTGCAATTTTGAAGTGTATTTAGGAAAATTGAATGGCATAGCAGAAAAGAATCAAGGTCCTCGAGTTGTAAAAACTTTAGCAAGCCACTGGTATGGTAGAGGACGAAATATAACAACTGATAATTTTTTCACCGACATAACCTTAGCAGAAGAACTCTTGTCCCAGAATCTAACAATTGTTGGCACAATCCGCAAAACTCGCAAAGACTTGCCGAAGAGCTTATTAGATATTCGCGAAAGAGCTACGTATTCTTCACAGTTCCTTTTTACACGGAATCTTACCTTGGTGTCCTACGTTACGAAGCGCAATAAATTTGTTGTACTTCTATCTTCAATGCATCATGAACACGATATCGCCGGAGAAGATCTGAAATTCAAGCCTAGCATAATAACTTCTTATAATGAGACAAAAAGTGGCGTAGATTGCTTGGATAAAATTGTACGTGAATACAGTTCCAAAAGGATCAGTAGAAGATGGCCTTTACGTTTATTTTATAATTGACTTGACATAGCGTCATATAATGCCTTCGTCATCTGGATTCTGAAAAATCCACAATGGAAGAGTTCTAATGGTAACCTAAAAGTCAGAAGGAAACTTTTTTTGGAAGAACTAGGTGATATGTTGACTCATAACCATATTGTACGACGCGCAGAACAAATTCATGAGGATGGTAGAGGGTTTTCCGCAACTGTATGTCATGCTATTGAAAGTACAGGAGTTTCAATAAAAAAGAAGCTACCAACGCCCAACATAGGCGCCAAAAGGAGTCGATGCTTCCAGTGCCGTGGAAACGATAACAAATATTCCACAAAATGTGACAAGTGCCACAAATATGTTTGTCCCTTACACGCAGAAATCAAAATTCAAAAAGCAGTAGTTTGTTCTTGTTGTTCAAAAGATGAAGATGGAGAATAAGAAAAGTGTAGTTATTGACTTATTATCAAAATAAAAATAAATTAGTATTTAGCTTGATTTATGTCCTATGCAGTGATTTTATATTATATTTTTTTGTTGTTTATTTTTGTAATAAAAGTGAAGCAAATATAAAAAAATATTTTTTTTATCATTCCCAAAGCATTCTATTAAAAAACAAAAAATATGTCTGGGTCAATTTTGACCCTGTTTTGGAAAACAAAATTTTAAAATTATTTTGGTACGGCTAGGGTTAAATCCGAATATTTATACCCGGATCGATCCGGTTCCGTATTGTACACTTTAAAAAATCCAGATCAGATCCGGATCTCATGTACAGCACTACTTTTTAAGGCCTGGCATTTAATTCTTTCCAGGTTTTTAATGTAAAACCAGCTCTACTGCACAGCAGGGCATGCAGCAACCAAGCAGTCAATGAGTCGAGCAGACTCTTTAATGGTACAATGTTTCTTACACAGAAGATTTTTTAAGTTACATAATATGCTTTCTTTCTTTGACTTAGATAGATATATTGTCATATTCACAGTGTGTATTCAAAACCTAAATAGGTGCAAATATTGTATATTACTCGTTTAACAATAGCTAACACGATATGAACGATACAAGCTAACCCACCTCGGACTCCCCTGTTGGTCACTTTTCGTGAGAGATAGTAAAGGATGCGAATTGCTGCAAATATTGTTATTTATTTATTATAGTTATTATTGCTGTTAATATTGCAAGGTGCAAATATTGTTAGGAATAAGTACACTCTTTCCTTTATTAATAATAAACCCTAAAAAGTCCGTAACTTGATTGTAGACTCAGCATATTTATATTGTTTCAGCAATTATCAAAAAATGATCGATTTATAATTGCATGTTTGCCTTGCCTATGATAAGTCTATGGGCTAAGAGTAGTCTATCTAAGTTATATAACAATTTTGTTACAGTTCTTTGGTCCTCAATTTTAAAATAGGGTGCCTCAGTATGTTTGTTAAGTTCTTTTAGGTTAAGAAAAAAACTATAATTTTTATCAGGTTTGTGCCACAAAAAGTATGGAGATAAAAAGTGTCCTTTTTCGTGTCGGCATCCACTTATTACTCCGGTTGCTAATGCATTCCTCATAAGAAGGAAGTAGAGAGCAATCTATAGTGGTCAAAGGAATATTTATTTGAGTTGGATTTCTAAAAAAAGGTATGTGTAGCTGCTTGACCCAGTTTATTATAGGTTCTGTTATATATTTGCCAATTCCTTATAAAACATAGAGAGACGACCCGCATAATTTGTGCTTACCTTTATTTCCATTTACTGGCATAAGTCCTTTGTGCGTGTTTCCTTGTTTTCTTGTCGTGTCTGTTCCTTTCTGGAGATCTCGATCGGTTTTTTCCATAGGATCTGCCAGATCCGATCCCCTCCCCTTTTTATATTCCCTAACCAAACGAAATCCAACCCAAGGAATATTTATTTGAGTTGGATTTCTAAAAAAAGGTTGTGTAGCTGCTTGACCCAGTTTATTACAGGTTCCATATATTTGCCAATTCCTTATAAAACATAGAGAGACGACCCGCATAATTTGTGCTTACCTTTATTTCCATTTGCTGGCATAAGTCCTTTGTGCGTGTTTCCTTGTTTTCTTGTCGTGTCTGTTCCTTTGTGGAGATCTCGATCGGTTTTTTCCATAGGATCTGCCAGATCCGATCCCCTCCCCTTTTTATATTCCCTAACCAAACAAAATCCACCCCCCCCCCGGGGGGGGGGTTACTCTTCCAATAGATGGGTTGTGAATTGAGGAATATTTTCAAGGGGGATGCTAATCTGATAATTCTTCTGCATCAAATATTTTCTTCTCTGATCAATTATCTCCGACCGTCTACCTGAAACGTACTGCAATATATCATCAAAATACTGTCGGAACTGTGATTCCGGTCCAACCAAGAACTCTTGCACATCTCTCTTAATAGAAGGGTGCTTTTCAATAATCTTTCTAGAGCTTCGACAAAAGAATCTCTCTGCAACAAGAAGCCATGAAGAATAGTCCCCAATGTTAAATCCATCTTTGATAACTGATCAAAGAACATATTGGGTGATACTCTGTGTGACAACTGGTTGTTTACCCTGAGAGCACTAAACACAGGTGAAGCTTGGAGCTTCTTCTGGATGTCGGCCTATCTGACCCGATTAAATGACGTCTTCCCTAGTCTTAAGCAATCAATGCCTTGCGCCTCAATGTGAGGCTTTGCTGAAGGAATAGACGGCCCCTGTTCCCTTGTTCGAGGAGCGAAATCAAAAGGAAAGTCCTCTTCAATCTGTTCTTCCAGATCTAAATCCAACATGGGAGGAAACTTTTTTGAATATTGATCCTCATCCGACTCATCTTGATCTGATTTCTCAGGCATAGACGAGGTTTCTAAACGATCAATTTCTGTTAGATGTGTGGACCCATGTATAGATCCTCTCAAATGACCGCCAAAGGAATCCATAAACGAATGAAGCATGTTTTTCAATTCCTCGGTAGTTTTTTCTAACTTGTCAATCCGGCTCTGCTCGGGCTCCTCAGACGCAATACTCCGGCTTCGATCCGTATTCTTCGATACCCTGGACCTTAAGCTCACATTGTCCTCGTCATTGTTTTCTACATCATTTGAGAGCTGCCGAGAAGCTTCCTTCTGGCCTACCATCAGATGCCTTAAATTACTAACAGCCGCTACTACCAACTCATTTTGTGCAGTAGATCCCGTCACTCGGGAAGCCAGGCCTGATGGGCTAATAATAAGGCCAATACAAAATGGCCATTTAAGCATGTTTAACTTTATCTCTCTGTACCTCTTCTCTGAAATGTGTGTAGCTTCAGGGTTAAAGGCTTGTACCATTTCTACCGTGGGAAGTGCGAATCTAATCTTGTTAAGAACGTGGGGGTCATAGTCCTTTCCTAGAAGACTTTCTCTATCAAACGAATTGATTTTCCACTGTTTCCAACCCTCCGGTAGATGTTTGTTAGCGAGTTTAACTATTCGAGCAAAAATCGCCTGATCTCTCGTATCGGGCGGTTCCAATCCAGCAAGCTCTTCCATGGTCTGCATGTTCATTTTCTGGAATAAAATAAAGGAATGAGAATAGCTAGGGGTTGATTCTCAGCGGGGGCCGGCAAAATTCGGATCGGCGCTGCTCAAACTGGCGGCGCGGCCTAAATTTACGGACGGCGCGGTGCGGTGCGGCCTGATCGCTTTGGCCTCCAAAGTGAGCGGCGCCGGTCCTCTAGATGGGCGGCGCAATGCTGCTCCGAATTTTGGCCAGCGCAATGCCGCTCCGAATATTGACCGGCGCGGCGTGCGGTGTTATCGCCTGATAAAAATTGTAAAACAAAAGGAAAATGTTAACCCTTTTGAATAGCCACTAATATGATCAAGATACTAGGAAGCTTGGACATAAAAATATTTCTACACAACTGCAGCCACTGAAAACGAGCTGGCAGCACTTCCAACTATTCAATAGCAATATATTAACTATTTACTGGATAAAAATATGATTTCTTACCTTTCAAAACTATATATTATTCACTACAAATAACAAACAAATAAACAACACGGAATATAAGAGTGTAACACTGAGAGGCGTATAAACGCGCGCGCATCGAAGCAATATCAAAGCGGACTAAAAGAAGATAATAGTACGTAGTAAATTTATTGAAGTCGTTTTATTAAGAAAAGTCGTTAAAATTGTAGCTCCCCCTATTATAACTTCAGATGTGGGGTTAAATCGGCGCAGTCCCCAAGTGAAAGAAGAATAAATAAGCTACATCTAGAGTTTAAATATTACCGGCAATAAAAGTAAAATAAAAATGGAGGATCAAGACGAAAACCAGAGTCGCCATTTTTCTGCTGATGATTTCAAAAGATTTGTGCAAAATAGAGCTGAAGAAAATCCAACCAGAAATGCTAATGTTAATCAATTTATGAATACGATAACAACGTTATTGCAACAAAATACTCAGATGTTGCAAATGTTACAAATACAACAGCAGCAGCCATTACATGTGCCCAATCAAGAATCTACAGTTCGAATTTATAACGTAATGCCAGATCTTTCGAAAACTATAGAAACATTCAGTGTTGAGGAAGAGCCAAGTAAAGCTAAATTGAAAAGTGGGAAATACCAAAGGGGGTAAATGCCAAATTTTTCAATATTAAGTTATTAAATTAGAAACGCAATAAATACTATGTTGCATGTCCTAACAAATGTTACCAAGCGTTAAGTGCCAAGCGAAAGCGTCTATAGTTTATGTATATTATATGTATTTTGAAAGATATTTTAAAAAATTATTAGTTTCAGTTCTACTGTGTTTTTCTCATTGATCTCGAAAAAATTAATTTGGCACTTACCCCCTTTGGTCTTTCCACTCTTCAATTATGGTTATAGCAGTTGGAAACTACCGCTACACTTCAGAATTGGCCAGATTTCCAAACAGCGAAAATTAATCTGATTGGTGCTGAACGCCATTGGTATTCAGGGCGAAGCAGTGAAGTCGTCCTTGTGATTGGTCGTCCTTCCGTATGGCTTTTATTAAAACATTTGTATTTACTAAGAATAAAACCGAACTATGGAAAAGAATGCAAGAGAGGGTACAGTCTATAAATGAAAATGTAAGCGTCTATTTTCATTCCAAAGCATCATTGTGCAAAGAGTTAAGTTTATCATTCGAAGAAGAGAAAGAGCAGATAACAATTGGATTAAGTAATTTTGTCATGTCGAAATTCCACATAGATGAAGCTGCATTGTATCAGGACATTATAGAATACGAGATAATTGTTAGTGCGAGGAAAAATAGATTGCCTGAAAGAAAAAATTAAACTAAAAAACCACAGAAGACAAGTGAAGCATCTCTGAAGAAAGTTACCGGTTTAGATCAAGTTATTAACATTTTATTAAGTTATAAATCACAACAGAATAAGAATACCATACCAACTAAGTGAAATTAGTCAAGAAAGATAAGAATTGGTTATAACTCATAAATAGTAATTTTTTGAAAGAAACATATTATTGCTTATATCGCTGAAAAGCTTAATAAATGGCGCTTTTTATGAAGTCATAGCCAACTATGGTTTCCATTTAAAAAAATATCTGTTTGTGTCATATGTCAAAAATTACAGGCTTTAGAAAAAATCGGAAAACACAAACTCATTAGGGATGTGATTATCTACAACTTTTATTTGAAAACTTTTTGTCTAAAATAGATTATAATGGAATTAGGGACAATTTTTGAAATAGCCGAAATTTTATTTTTTCGAAATATCTAGTAAGCCATGAACTTTTTCAAAAATCTGAAAGGCGCATATTTCTGACCCCACAAAACTGCAATTCTTTCCCCATTTAATCGACTCTCTATCTCCAATAGGTTCCGAGATACCCATAGAGAACATCGTAGGAAACTCACCCTGTATATAGTATTTAATTTTTATTAAATTACTAAATATAAATTATTGTTTTAGTACTTCAGGCAATATAAAAAAGTGCCTTACCGAAGAGGCGGGCCCGTCAAGTATTTCTGGGGATTTAGAGGATTAAATAGATTCAGCCTGCTATTAGTCAACATAGTCAACACATCCATGGTAAACACAGACATTAAAGACAATAATATTCTGAAATAAATATATGATTTTTAGTACATCTGAATTAACACCATCGGACAATGATTTTGAAGAAGAGCCACTAGAAATGTCTGCTAGCGGGAGTCAACTTTCGAGTGCCTCAACTAAATCGCGTGTGCAGACACCGTTCGGTCTGCACACGCGATTGGGTAAATTTAAGACATCGCTACACCAAAAAACAACGAATATCAAAAACCATTACAAGTGGATCTGCAGCTGGAAAAATATGGGAGTATTACACAAACATGAGTTTTTTAGACAATTTTATTGTTCAAAGAAAGTAGGTTATATATATAGTATTTAATTTTTATTAAATTGCTAAACATAAATTAAAGTTTTAGTACTTCAGGCAATACAAAAAAGTGCCTTACCGAAAAGGGTGGTCCGTAAAGTATTTCTGGGGATTTAGAGGATTATATAGATCCAGCCCTTTATAGTCAACATAGTCAACACATCCATGGTAAACACAAACATTAAAGACAATAATATTCTGAAATAAATATATGATTTTTAGTACATCTGAATCAACACCATCTGACAATGATTTTGAAGAAGGACCACTAGAATTGTCTGTTAGCGGGAGTCAACTGTCGAGTGCCTCAACTAAATCGCGTGTGGAGACACCGATTACTCGAAAAAGGCAAAAATCTTCATCGGAAGATATTTATGTGGCATTTACAAATAGTTGTGAAGCAATAAATAACCACTTGGAAGCTCAAAATGAAGACATGATATTTGGACAGGGTTTCGGAGCTACACCTAGTAAGGTTATAAAAACCCTGTAAAAAAACTTAAAATAAAAACTTTATTTTACAACATAATGAGTGAAAATTTGACAGAAGATTTTCAGGATTAAACCTACGTAATTTATATTAAGCTACAACAAAATGCTCCATGCTTTGATTTATTTTGGGTAACACTTGTGGTTCTGGCAAATCTAACTGTTAATTTAATAGTGCATTTCCAATTCCATTTTTGTTAAAAGTGGTACTGTGATGGTTTGACCCTGCAGCATCTATATTCCTATATTCCATTTGGCTACTTATGTGCTTTCCATCCACAGCACCAATACAGTTAGGCATTTGCCACATTTTGAAAAAACTTAATGTAATTGTTTTCCATTCTTCATTTGTTGGAACACGAAGAAGTTTTTGTAGAAGGACATTCCATAGAACTTCACATGTTTCAAATACTATGTATTGAACAGTAGATTTTGCAACTCTGTAGTTAAACGCAACTTCTTGCATAAAGCAATCTTCAGACAAAAAGCTAAAGAAGTAATAATTATCTCTATATGTTATTATTACGTATTGTTATATATATATATATATATATATATATATATATATATATATATATATATATATATATATATAAGTTACTGAAGGATGATCACTAATAGATGACTGGGTGTTATTGGACTAGAACTTGTATTCTGTTTTTGGAGTAATGGGCCAACAATTCCAAAAACTTCGTAAATTTATATTTTTTTACTCAGTAGTTTTATACAGGTACGGACGAAAAGTTATTACTCTTCAAAACAGTTAAGACACATGTAGGTGGCGCCCCCTACAAATTTCTCATATCAAAAAACTCCCAGACACCAACTTTCATCCAAATATTGACGTTACTTCAGAAATTATTTGGAAAAAATCGAAATAAGAATGAAACTTCTACACCCTGTCTCTCCGAAACTACGCATTTTAGGACATACATTTATACAAACTTTTTTACTTATTTTTATATGCAGAATATGCTGCTAAAGTTTCCGGAATACAGTTCGGACCACCCTGTATATCACGAATGGGAAGCGAAGAAAACGTCTAATGAAATTTGCTCATTTAATAATAAATGCCTTTATTGAGAGAAAAGAAAACACAAATACATAGAAAAAAAAGTAAATAGGAAAATTTCAGTGCTTTGACCCGGCGCAGTCTAGCTCCCATTATCTAAAAAAACATTTATATTATTTAAAAGAGTTTTCTAAGGACATGACTGAACTGCATCTCTTTAGCGATAACTCCTGGAGACAAGACAAAAATTATACGTCGTCAGTATTAACCGATACTGCACAATTTTCGAAATTTTTTTTTTTTTTTAAAAGGATTTTACAAGTTATATTATTTAACAGAAAATCTTTTTGTCTTTGAAAGTGGTCAATATACAATTCAACAATAAATAAATAAATAAATACCTTTATTGTCAAAAAATTTTACAATTTGTAGACAAAGGTAAACTAAACAAACAAACCAACAAAAGAGAATACAAAACATTATACAAATAACATTGTCAGTCTTATTGTTTAAAATGAGCATTTATAAATGTTTACAATGTCAAAGAATATAAATAAAAAAATAAAAATAATATTCAAAAATATTTAGTTAGTTTATAGTAAATATCAATGACCTCTAAATAAATTTATTTCGATGTCACTGGTAAATATAGCAATAGCAAACATTAGACCAGTGTTTACAAGATCAAATTCGATTATCAAAATATAAGTCATTTACGGCGTAGAAAGCCTTGTCTAGTAAATAAGATTTCAATGTTTTGCGAAATGAAGAAAATGATGTTATGGATTTGATTTCAAATGGCAGCTGATTGTGCATTTTTTTTCGAGTTGTATAATATTGAACTTTTAACTAACTCTGAGCGTGGGGTAGGTAGATAAAGATCTTGCTCCACGTTCCTGAGTGAATAAGTGTGAGATGGCCTTTCTTGAGAAGCTGATACATGCATACGTATTAGGCAAACGGATTCAAATATAAATAAGGAAGGAAGAGTTAATATTTTTAATTTTTTAAAAAAGTCCTGGCAATGAGTTCTGCTTTTTAGTCCCAGTGAATATCGAACAGCTCTCTTTTGGAGCTTGAAAATGCGGTCAAATTGAGTCGCACAACACGTAGGGTACTGGAACCAGTCTCGGACATGGAACCAATAATGGACACTTAACACTTCTATGTCTATTATTAAGCAAGTATGCCTTCTAATGAGTTCTATAAATCAGGAAAATTCTTCTTGCATTACTCTAAGTTATATTTTCATTGTCACATTTTATGATAGATGTCGCCTGTGACATGACAAGCAACGTTAATAAATCAGTACCCGGATTGGCGCCATTTCAGTGAATTTGTTAGTGCTCAACTTTAAAGCAACAGTCGGTTTTCTTAAGGCCTTGCTGTCATCATAATACATTTTTTATAAGTTTGGAAGTTTCATCTGGTAGTTAAGGTATGTATTTAATGCTAGATTAGGTTATTTTAATAGCAATTCGTGGTTTAGTAGTTATAGGTTAGGTGTTCAATACTGGATCATGTAATTGTTCTGGAACCCCTAAATGGACAGGGTGTCCATTTAAGGAAAAATACTGTTTTTTAATATATACTGACTAATGAACTAAAAATTCATAGTTATCTACGTTAATGTAAGTTTCACGCTTATATGATGACCGGATCCAGTATTAGACAGGGTGTCCAACTTAGGACATGCTCATATGTCCATCATCGGGTTAAATGGCACAAGCCCTGGAAGCTGCCAAACTTGGCATGCCAGTTGCAACTGCTAGTAAAAGATTTAACGTGCCGCGTATTACATTAAGAAATAAACTAAAAGGCATTAGCCCGGAAGTCTGCAACATGGGGCCTCCTACAGTTCTCTCAGAAGAAGAAGAAAATCGCATCGTCACCTGGATTGTTGATATTGCAAGAGCTGGATTTCCAGTAACAAGACAATCGTTAATTGATACTGTTGCAAAATTAATAAAAGAACTTAATCGCAAAACTTCATTCCCTGATGGTATTCCCGGTAAGAAATGGTTTAAATCTTTCCTAAAAAGGCATCCTAATATATCTTTAAAAACACCTGAGAAACTTACTGGCTACAGAAGTCAAT
This sequence comes from Sitophilus oryzae, assembly GCF_002938485.1. NCBI lineage: Eukaryota > Metazoa > Arthropoda > Insecta > Coleoptera > Curculionidae > Sitophilus > Sitophilus oryzae. The sequence goes on from NW_022146107.1 coordinate 987,003, forward strand.
TAACTGAAATAGATATACGTAACTGGTTTGCGGAAGTTTCAAACTATTTTGAGAAAAATAACTATACAGAAATTTTAGAAAATGGATATCGCATCTTCAATGCTGATGAGACGGCTATTGCATTATGTCCTAAAACGGGAAAAGTGTTGGCGCCAAAAGGGTTAAAAACATTTATGATTATCCAAAACCTCGGAAAAGGATAGCCTGACAGTTTTACTGTCAGTTGCAGCCTCTGGCAAAATGGCACCACCGATGGTGGTATATCCTTATAAAAGAGTTCCTTCAGATATAGCGACTAATTTCCCAAAAACTTGGGGGTTAGGAAAGTCCGATTCTGGATGGATGACTGGTGAGGTTTTTTTTGAATATATGGCAAATATATTTGAGCCCTGGCTAACAGAAAACAATATAGAACGCCCAGTTATATTTTTTGTGGATGGGCACAGATCCCATTTAACGTTACACTTGAGTCTCTTTCAGCGGGAAAAACAAATTATTTTAGTAGCATTCTATCCGAATGCTACTCATATTCTGCAGCCTCTAGACGTGTCAGTATTTCATCCATTAAAATGCAAATGGAAAACATATGTCAGAAAGTGGTTAACAGAGCACAAAAACCAACAAATAATGAGACAGGACGTTGCCCCTATTCTAGAAAATATTCTAAAGGATTCAATATTACCAGAAATTATTACAAGTGGTTTTCGAGTGTGTGGACTATTCCCATTTGATCCCAATAATGTGGACTATTCAAAAATTATACAAAGACCAACACAAAGCAATAACAAAGAAGACGGTAAAACATCTAATAAGAAGAATCATTCAGTTCAAGAAATAAAAAATTGTTTAAGCATTCTAGAAGCCAATATTCCGCTTCGTATACTTAAAGCGATAAAATCAAATTCTGGGGATGAATGGAAGGGACCTGAATCAGCAAAGGATTTGTACGCTCTTTGGAAAAAATTATTAAAGCTGACAAGTAAATCAGTGCCAATTGAAATTGAAAATATAACTGTAGACACAGAAGAAAATATTAAAGCGCCGGTTGATGTTCCGCAAGAAGATCAGGACGGAGAATTACAACAAAATGATGAGGCCCAAGCATCCGAATATGAAAGAAATATTTTCCATACTCCAGACTTAACAGTTCCCTCTACTTCAACAGCGACTATTCCTTTTGAACTAAATAGCATGTATTACCAACCGCAGTTCCAAACAGATGATAAACCAATTGAACAAATGTTAATAGAAACTAATACACAGTCAACTGAATCACCTTTTAAGAAATACCTATTTTTTCCCAAAGAGGAACTAAAAAATCAGAAAAGAATAAAAGAAAGATCACGTTCAGTCATCACATCTGACTATTGGTTAAGCGAACAGCAGAAAAAAGAAGAGCTGAAATTACAGAAAGAAGAGTCAAAGCTAACCAGAAAACGAACCAGAGAAGAGAAACAAAAGAAAAATTAAAAAAATCAAGAAAAGAAAAAAATGCAGGGCGGTCAAAAACAAACAGAAAAAAATTAAACACAATAATGTGGAAGAAAATAAACTAGACTGGAAGTGTTACAAATGTAAAGTATTTTGGAGAGATCAGCATTTTTGGAAAGGAAAAGCAAAATGGTTTAGCTGTATTAGTTGTTCAAATAAGATACACAGAATTTGTGTTCCAACAAAACATATAAATACACTAGGACTTGGTATTTCTGATTCTGAAGATGAATCGGAGTTTGTATGTGAAGACTGTGGAATCACTTTAGACAGTAGCGATAGTGATATAAGTGAAAGTTGGGATAATGTAGAAGAAGATTTGTAGGTGTCTTAAATTCCAAGGCTAGATATGTATATCAGAAAAAATACTGATGTTATGGTATCATGTCAGGCGTACTTTATAAATTAGAAGTTAAATTATTTTTTACTGTGGTTTACATTTTTACCTTTACAAGTACAAATCATATTGTCAATACAATGTTGTTTTCTTCCATGTACTAACCATAAGTAGTATGTAATGATTTGAAATCTTTTGAATATTAATAAATGTGAGCAAAAAATCGATTAATAGTTTTATTTCGTAAATCAATTAATATTGAATAGATTTGAAAAAAAATCTTCAGTATCCCAATATCTTACTTAAAAATATCCTTATGAAAATCACTTTAGAAAGTCACGTCCATTACTGGATCTATAACTGTCCAAACTAGGATCTAACAAAAATTTGTGTGTTCATTTTTGGGGTAGCGGGCATCCAAAATTCAATATTTTTTAATAACAATATAATTCAATTTTAAAGATTACATGCATTGGGCAATTAAAGAGCAGATTATGAACTTGAATTATATATATGAACAAACCACACTAACTTTATTCGTATGTATTATTCATGCAATTACAAATTTCATGAAGCTTAATGTGGCCATTATTGGTTCCACTACCCTACCCCAGAATGGAAGGGCATATCTGAGGTGCGACTCAAAAAGTGCATAATAAACAGTTTTTGCCATTGACAAGCTCCTTAGAAACAGATCTTAATGCAAAACAGGCAGAGCTTAATTTTTTCGACAAAGCGTCGATATGCATGTCCCATTTCAGAGAATTGTCTACAACAAGCCCTAAGAATTTTACAGATTTTACGACGTCAATGGTGGTGTTTATAAATTTATTTAGTAAGCTTTGTTTTCGTGACAATTGTTGGGTGCGTCCTTCTTCATCTGTAACAATTTGAAGACTTTTAAGACTCTCCATGGGCAGTTGGTATCGAAGGCATTGTTCTTTTTCTATGAATTGGTCTATGTCGTCTACCTTTATACGCTCTTCTAAAATATCATGATTTTAATTTTTTTCTTAAATTTGTTATAATTTAATTGAGAATTCTTTTGGTAACGTATTATATATTGTGGTAGTTTCTATCGTTAGTTTTTAAAGAAATATTTGTTTTTATTTATTTATTTTTGATTTTGTGTAGAAGTAATATATTATGATATTTTATTGTCTTATGTTTAGTTCTTTTGTTGGTGTTTATCTAGGTTAAATATTATTTTAGTATTTTATTTTGTTGTCGTTGTAGCATAATTAGTAATAAACATTTTTTGTTGGATTGCCTGGTTAAGCTCATGGTGATCGTGTGTTGACAAGTGGTTATTTATATAAGACAGATGATGAGGAGGAAGGTTTAGAGAGTATGGAAAATTTCACATTATTGGTGACTCGGCATACGCTTTACGAGATATGGATAATAACTCCATTTCGAAATAGAAATCATGCTCCTCAAGAAAGTAGATTTAATAGTTTTAACTAGATGTGTAATAGAAGATATGGTGCCTTAACAGCCCTCGGGTTATGTTGTTGATTTCGAGATGTACCAGGGTAATAATCCTCGTCGATGTGAAGAATATGAAAACATTAATTGGAAAAGCGTCTGCTTCATTAGTAATGTTAGATGAACTGGCAAATGTGAAAGGATTTGATCCATATAAATTATATGTTACACCTTCACCGGAATTACATTAAAAGAATACGAGGCCCTCATGAAAGCATTATGGATAAAAGCGATGGTATTATCATTCTGTATTAGGTGGATAATAGTGACAGTTGAACCTTTAGATATTGAAGAATGGTACAAGTCGAGCGATTTAACGGCTAGAGGATGTTTTGGTGATAATTCGTTTAGGCATTGTAATGCATATAGTGAATCTGAACATATCACCCATTTGGAAGGAGGCAGGTTGGAGATTATTCTTAGTGATTCCTTAATAGCAAAAAAATAAAGTTCGGTAGAAAGGATGCTGGTGGTAGGAAGTAAGCGATATTTATAAGACATATTGTTATGTAATACGGCGCATCCTGCTGCCTGGGAGAATTTGGAACCGTCCGTGTATATTATATTATCTGGAGATAGATCTTGAATAATACCGTAAAATGACGCTTTTATTAAACATGGAGGGGTGTTTTTTTTGCCTAGTTTGATGAATGTATTATTCATTGATGGGGCAATTAATTCCCAGGGTGGAGTGGTGACATTTCGAAATGGTATGCATTCATGAATAGTGATGTTGCGATCTTTGCAAAAATTGGAAAAAATTTGCCCTGGACTATCGGATCTAGAATCAAGTATAATGTTTGGAGAAACAAGTGGTCGAAAAAAGGAACTATACATTGGGATAAATGGTTTGAAATTAAGTGACATAGCGTATTGAAATAGCAAATTGAGCCGATGGTGTTTAAGAGGCATTATAACCTAAGAAACCAATAAGCTAAGAAAATTAAATTTGTTACCGAAAACTGAATTTGTAATATTAAATAACTACCTATAGATACAGTTTATGACATCCCAAATTCTAACTAAGTGATCTTGAAAATTTTCCTATTTGAATCAGACAGTGATTCAACAAAACATTATTTTAATAAACGAAAGAAAAAGGCTATTCTTAATAACCAAAAACATTAATTGCACTTTGGTAACAATAGGAACTATTTGTTAATAAACTAGGCCACAACAAAGTTTTCTTTTTGTTTATGAAGGCAATAAGTGGATGTAAAAATTTATAAAATAGGGTTTAGTCAAAATTGTCTAATTTATAAACATAAGTAAATCGTTTTGCAAAAATATTGCATCAATTTGCCTTTACAAACAAAAAACAAATATAATGTGACTAAACTTCACTCGAATCTTCATTGTCACTTTGCTGCACCACTAGCGCTGTGTTAATATAATTAACAATGGCATCGGTCAATCGTTTGTACTCTGCTGCTATGGATTTTAACGATTTGTCTATGCTATTTAAGACACCCATTGTCTCCCCTTGCATGTGGGTCAGTGTTGTATAGCGCCGTGTTTGTGGTGTCGATGTGACAACGCGACGTTGAGTTATGGGCTTGCGACCAGCAGAAATCTCCCTATTTCCTCTCTTCTTGGAGAGACTGGCTTTAGCCAGTGGTTGATTTGAGTCCGTATTAGATAAGCCCATGTCCTCTGCAATCATTTTTGGTAAGTATTAGAACATTAAGATAAACCCATAGACTTATAAATAAATAAAAATCTATCGATATTATACCTAAATGCAAAATACCTACATACCTGTATCAGACATAGTTGCACTTGCAACGACTACGAGCGCCTTAACTTTAGTCTTGGCCTCAATATTTGTAGTCATGCTACCTGAGCATTGGGTTAGGAAACGCAAAGATGGTGGGTCAGATGAGACTGCTGAAGTTGTTGGTATGAGCCTTGCATGATCCAAAGAGAGCCTGTTGGATGATGTGGGAGTTGATTTATATGCTTCTGCAGTGGCGGACATGGTGGTAAGAGTAGCTTCTTCATCTCTAGTCGCATAATAGCAAAAAATGGTTTCAATACTTTTTAGCCGACCATACCAATAGGTATGGTAGGCTATTAAGATCGGCAACAAAAAAGTTTTTTTTAATTTCACTCAAAATGAGTTATTTGGGTCATAAATGACCTAAATACAAAATATTTTCATGGTGTCTGTCTGTCCGTCTGCCATCTGTAACACGATAACTCAAAAACCGCTGAACCGATTTTAACCAAATTTGGCACAAAAATACTGTGGCACCCGAGAATCTGGCCATTATTTTTGGTGGGAGTGGGGAGTTGGTAAGGGGGTGTGGGAGGGGGTTAAAAATTTTAAAAAAACGTAACTCCAAAATTACAGTAGCTAGCGAAACGCGGTTTTCAAGTTAAGATTAGGAATAATATTTGCAACAAAATTTGTAATAACATCAAAATCAGTCTAAGTCGCAGTTTTCGAGATATTAACATATTTCAGTATGGGCGGCTATACGTGCCTCCTGGCGCCAATTTTTTAAGCAAGCTTTTAATGTTGCATTTTATTTTCAAATTTATTTACTTACAGACAACCAATCAATCGAGACAAGCAATCGTTCCTCAATATCTGTCATCGCTCTTGTTGTAACTTCACCCCCACCGGTGCACTTTATTTGTTTCTTTAACTGAGCTGCTTTGAATTTTGTTTTGCTTTTCCATCTTAATAGTGCCTATACTTGCACTGCCACAATATGAATATAAATAAACATTCTACATTTGTATTACACATGGTGATTACACGCTGACAATAATCAAATTACCTCTTTCCATTTAGCTGCTGTCTTTTTTCCATAGCCCATGCCATTTAACTGGGTTGTTAATGTTTCCCATTTCTTGTTTTGGGATATGCCATCAGCAGCATGCCCCATAAATTGATTTGTAACCATTTCGGGGTTTTCCTCTAAAAAGTTTATCATGACACCCCATTGTTCCGGCCTAGTTTTTAAGTCGCGTTCCATTCTATTCTCCAAACCTAATATGTAATTAATTACCTACTAATTGGTACACAAACACGATAACAAACAATATTTACCCGTGTATAGCCGCATAATAGACTTACTTAAGTAGCTTACTTAGTAAAAGTCTAAGAGACCCAATCCGTTCAGTCAACGTGTAATGCGAAGGAAAAAATCTCACCCGTGTAATGCGAAGGAAACGACCAGAATCTAATTTTCAATAGAAAACACCCGAAAGGCGCCCGGTATCTGTAGTTGTTGTAACAAGACAATGATCGATCGACAACGCCTATATGTTCTCGTAATTTTTCGCCTATTGGCACTTTTCTTTAATAGTAGGCATTTGTGATTGAGACAAATCACCCATTCTGTAGTCTGGACTCATACTTGTCATTCATGTCTAAAATAATTCTCTGTATTTCTCGTTTTGTATGCCCCTGCAAATCAGGAGCTTTTGAATACATGTTACGTCATTCATTCGCCACATAGTCGCCAAATATTTCAAAGGAATCTGCTGTTTTCGACATAACTCCAAGAAATCTGTCCAGCACGGCTTGTTGGTCTTTTTTGTTCTTTCTCTTTAACCTTAACGGTATTTGACTTGTATCCTGAGACGTAGATGATGACGCATGGCGGTGATAAAGTACGTGATGTAGTAGGAATATTGTAGGAGTATTGCAACGCGAGATATCTGAGGTAGAAGATTTTTGCCTAATGTTTGTCATATGATTTGAAGAATTGGATCCTTGATCTTCTGATAAATTACTCTGCGAGTCATTATCATTTCTATCTTCTTCGTTGACCTGAAAAAAACAACATTATATGAGAAACATGCTACGCCTATTGTTTTAGTTGCTTATATTTTTATTAGACATACATATACCCCAGTGCAGTTATGACATTCACCATGTTGAAATTGCAAAATTTTTTAGAAAGCTGCGACCATTGAAAATAGTTAGCCTTAGTAACCCTTATTAACATACTAGAAGTCCCCATTTGTCAGATGTGTGCGTCATCAAAAAAAATCGGCCGCCATCTTGAATTTTGGTACTTTTGGGGAAAAAATGTAAATAACTCGAAAACGGTTTGTTATAGCGAAAGACTTCAAGAGGTAAAAATTAAAGAGAATAAAAAACTCTATTAGAATCAATAAATAATAGTTTATTATCCTAACGCAAGGACGTACAAAAAAATTTTGAAAATCGAGCAATTTTTAAATGGGATCACCGAAATACGAATTACTAATTTTTTAAGCTTATTAACAAATAACATGGATACTTAGCATCAATTCATCTGAAATACAATCCTTGTAACATTTTCAAGAAATATTTTTTATTGGTGGGTTAATAATATTTCAAAATGAACAAAAATTGTAAAAGCTATCCTTTACTAAATACATGTGTACTAATAATGTGCGAAAGCAGTCTCCAACTTGTCCCGGTCGGGGCTATTTGCACTTAAACCAAGGTCTTACTGTTACCATTTTGTAAACAACTTGTTTTTAAAAATACAGTGACAGTTTGAAAAATTAGGCTACAGGTTGGAAGAAAAAAATAAAATGTAATGTAAACTGGCGACTTTCAAAACGTTGCAAAAAGATCCTCATCTGCGACAAATTACATCCGTTTTTTTTTAGATCCTGCAGCACAAAAATCTCAGCTAGTCGAAGCTGGAAATACATTCTTATTTTCATTATATGGTCGACATAGGCTAGCAAAAGATTTAGATCATTTGAGGTATTTTAAATATAAAGCCCTTACATCTCGTCAGGTACTTATAGTAAAAATTTTGATTTAGCTACCTTACCTCCAACAACTAACGCAGCTGAAAATCATTATTATAGGACCTATTTATAAATGCAGTATTGGCTAAATAACGGAGAAGAGACAACAGAATGTGGATGGAGTAAAAAAACGGATACCTTAGTTCCAACAACAATGTCAAACGCAGTGGCATTTGTATTGAAAATGATTTACTGTAATTGCAAATCTGGATGTAATAAACTACGTACCATTGCGATAAAAAAGTAGTACAAGAATTAGTCGTCCCAGATGGAACTCCTGGTCCATTAGGATATTTGAATTTTATTGAATTTTTTGGATTTAGCCAACAAAACTGTTTTTCTGTTTATCCCTAATGCACCTGCAATGCCCCTTATGGGAACCCCATCCCTTAATCGCGTAAATATAATCGATTTTTGCTCTGAAGTTAAAGGCATTTTTTAAAAATTACATGACACTGACACAAGAATATAGACCAGCAGATTAAATCATATTTTGTTGTACTATTTTTTTAATCGCAATGGTACATGTTTAAAATCCAATATGCCATGTTCATGCTTCTGTGGTAACTGTAATGGTATTTCTTGCGAGAACAAACAAATATCGGTCGATGAAGAACAAATCGAATAAAATTGTAAATTTAATTTTTTTTTTTCTAGAGATGACAGTTTGAAAAGTTAGGTTACAAGTTGGTAACACATTTTATTAAAATGGCCATAATTTGAATTATTGTTATTCGATTTGTAGGGGTATGTTTATAATGTATTTATCATAATGAAAAAGTGTTAAGATTTTAGGTTAAGATCGTAGATGATATTTATGTCAAAAGACATTCGCAAGTAGTTTATTACATTTTATTTTTTTTTCTTCCAACCTGTAGCCTAATTTTTCAAACTGTCACTGTATTTTTAAAAACAAGTTGTTTACAAAATGGTAACAGAAAGACCTTGGTTTAAGTGCAAATAGCCTCGATCGGAACAAGGTGGAGGCTGCTTTCGCACATTATTAGTACACATGTATTTAGTAAAGGATAGCTTTGACATTTTTTGTTAATTTTGAAATATTATTAAACCACCAATAAATATTTCTTGAAAATGCTACAAGGACTGTATTTTAGTTGAATTGATGCTAAATATCCATGTTATTTGTTAGTAAGCTTAAAAAAATAGTAATTTGCATTTCGGTGATTCCTTTTAAAAATTGCTCGATTTTCAAAAAAAAATTGTACGTCACTGCGTTAGGATAATAAACTATTCTTTATTGATTCTGATAGAGTTTTTTATACTCTTTAATTTTTACCTATTTAAGTTTTTCGCTATAACGCACCGTTTTCGAGTTATTTACATTTTTTCCCAAAAAGTACCAAAATTCAAGATGGCGGCCGATTTTTTTTGATGACGCACACATCGGACAAATGGGGACTTTTACTATGTTAATAAGGGTTACTAAGGCTAACTATTTTCAATGATCGCAGCTTTCTAAAAATTTTTGCAAATTCAAAATTATTTGCACTGGCCTAATATTTGCTGTTGTTTATCGTACTGAAGAAGAATGGGTAAAACTTTTTCAGCAATTTAATGAGAAATGGAACTTTCCGAACTGCTTAGGTGCCCTTGATAGTAAACATGTACATATTAAAGCACCTAAACACAGTGGAAGTCTCTTTTATAATTACAAAGTCACGCATAACATTGTTTTGATGGCCCTGGCTGACGCAAAATACAAAATTTTATACATAAACGTAGGAAGTATGGGCCGAATTTCCGATGGAGGAGTTTTTAACACGTGCTCTTTGGCAACAAAACTTGAAAATAGTAGTTTAAACATTCCAAAACCTAGACCACTCCCAGGACGGAATAAGGTCATTCCCTCTGTTATTGTAGCAGATGAAAATTATTTCTTTTGCCATGAAACCTTACGCATTTTGAAACTTGCATGGTGGACAAAGAGTGTTTAATTACAGACTCTCTCGTGCTAGACGAATAATTGAAAATTGTTTTGGTATTGTCTCAGGTAGGTTTCGTGTTTTTTCGAAAGCGAATTGAATTAGAGCTAGAAAATGTTTCCATTATAGTGTCGGCAATATACGTTTTACATAATTTTTTAATGCCCGTTCTCAGAACCTTTACGCCCCTAATGGCACATTTGATATTGAAAATCACGAAAATGGGACTATACAACCAGGTGAATAGCGACAAGAAACTAAAGCCACTGCAACTGAATCGAGAAAATCTTTATACCAAGGAAGTACAAAAAGAATTAACGAAATATTTTCAAGAAGAAGGTGAAGTTCCGTGGCAATATAAATATATATAGACTCAATGTTTTGTATTGACAGAAAATAATATAAAAGATCACCCGGTACATTAGTCTGACTTTCTCTATTATTTTAAATACTATATACATAATAAATAAAAACATACTAATCAAAGAATCGATTGCGTTTTCATTCATACCATTTGTTGGCAAGTCTATGAATTTTAATGCCTGATAGAACTCCCATTTCACAACAAAATTATCGCCTGCAGCTTGATCGCTTTTTGTTTTTTCCATTTTCTAGTTATGCTTTGAAATTGACATCGAAGGCTATAAATTTTATCGTTAACCTCTTGAGCAGATATTCCCATAGCTTCTGAAATAGTATCAATGGAGGTTTTTCGAGCATTTCGGTTTTTATACTGCTCCAATGAGCAATCCCATAAATTCCAGTGGGATTCGTATAATTCAATTAATTTGAATGTCATTGGTCGAGACCAATTAGCACTACACGCTTTTCTTATTTTCTCATTTATAACTTCAACCAATTTTCACAATAAAATAATAAAAATAACAATAACGAAACGCGAAAGATTGTAAACACACCGGCAACCAAATTTTATTTCAAGCACAACACCATAAAACTCACGTGCAGTGACACGAATATTTCAAATAACACAAATTGGGAAGACATTAACCGGACATCGGATTTTAACCGTAACATATACATGATATGCGTGGTGTTTCATTTGAAATATTTGTGTCACTTGCTGTGCGGGATATTTTAAATTCGGTGTCAGTAAAACGATTAAATTTAATATTAAACGTTCTCTAACCCAGTGTAAGTACATATTATCAAAGCAACCTTTGAAGGAGGGTAAAAGGACAATAACTCACAATCTTTAAGTTGTTTAATTTAAATTTTATTGCTTAAAAAAGCAAGGGGGGCTTATATCGTTGGTTTGTAAACCAACACTTACAGCTGCATATAGGGAATATGCTGTTAATTTGTATTCATGATGACATTCGACCAGAACATATAGGTCGACATACCGGTTCTGAAATGGCAATTAAAAAATCGTGGGTATGTTTATAAACTGGAGAGAAAGACTCGAGAAAAATGAGTCCATTTGAAGCTACCCATAAAGGCCTGGATGTATTATCAGGCTTTAGGACCATTTGAGATCTGTAATCTTTCGCACCGAATTCATCTTCTTGTGCTATTTCATCAGATTTTTCAGTATCTCGTGCTGCTGCTCCTGGCACAGATGCTTCTTCTCCCTCTGTGGTATCGTCTTCCTCTGGTATCCAGGCATCTTCCTCCTCTCTTTGACGTTTTTTCGATACCTTTTCACGAATTCTCACACTAGAATTTGTGTGTGAATTTACTGTGAACAGTGTCGATGGCCCCCCCCCCCTAAAAAGGTACGTATTTAAAAGTGAAAAGGCATCGAAAAAACGTCAAAGAGAGGAGGAAGATGCCTGGATACCAGAGGAAGACGATACCACAGAGGGAGAAGAAGCATCTGTGCCAGGAGCAGCGGCACGAGATGCTGAAAAATCTGATGAAAAAGCACAAGAAGATGAATTCGGTGCGAAAGATTGATCTCAAATGGTCCTAAAGCCTGACAATACATCCAGGCCTTTATGGGTAGCTCCAAATGGACACATTTTTCTCGAGTCTTTCTCTCCAGTTTATAAACATACCCACGATTTTTTAATTGCCATTTCAGAACCGGTATGTCGACCAGAACATATACATGAATACAAATTAACAGCATATTCCCTATATGCAGCTGTAAGTGTCGGTTTGCAAACAAACGATATAAGCCCCCCTTGCTTTTTTAAGCATTAAAATTTAAATTAAACAACTTAAAGATTGTGAGTTATTGTCCTTTTACCCTCCTTCAAAGGTTTGCTTTGATAAAATTTAATATTATATTCTTTTTGGTATTTCTCCATTAATTGCTTGGCTGTTATATATCAAATAGTTTTTGCCGTAAAATCCTTATAGTCTTGGCCGTTTTTCCTTTTCATATTAAATGCCCAATCGGTCAAAATATTGGCCAGTGCCGAGATTGGGATGTTCGCATCCAAAATGTAGTTTCTATCTTTTATAAAGTCCATAAACTTTTTCCATACATACTGTTGATTAATTATAGTGTTTTTCGGCTTACTTTCGGCAACTTTTTCTTCAATTGCACTTAAAGAATCGTTTCCAAATAGAGACATTTTTAGAATACCTATTAAAAATAATTTACGTCCAAGTGACAAATGTGTCATTGTCACTTAGACATTCTGCGTGAAATGTTCGCCGGGTAATTTCCGATTTTAGCGGGCAATTTTCGCCGTAAATTACCCGCTTCATATGGGATTTTTTGTACATGAGTGTTGTGACGCTCCCCTGTTTTTAGAGAAAGGTCACTGACGCCGAGTTGCCTTGTTTCGGTTCCTCGGGTGCCACCCCCAAGTTTAAAGTGTTTGAGAGACCACTAGTGCCAATACGGGTAGCTTTTATACAGTGGAGATACTAGGGAGTGATGAGATGAAAAGAAAATAAAACACACAATTAACGATAACGTAACACTAGGTTTTTATTTAACTAATTAGTTATGTACAAAAATAATCCAGGAAAGTTCGCGTTCTTTAATTGTAACAATAATAAAAAATAAAATAAATATTTAGTACCTCGCAGAACAAAATTTACACTAACAACCGTGTAACTCTAGAGTTTTGATCGATTATTCCCGAGATGCAACTCTCTGACTGATTCTATCACGCGAATTCAAAACGCGTTCCCGAAATGACGTTCTATTAAATAAGACGACGCGAGTTCCTGATCGACGTCGAATTTAGCGGCGTCCTAATGAACACAGACCTATAAGTACCGGAGCAACACACTCTACTATGACGCGACTCTCTAAACGGCGGCGACGTCGTTACAGGCGTCCCGATGATCACAGCTAAATATTTCTTGGAACGGCGTCCGTTTTGACAACGAAACATGAACCTCGGATCGGCGTCGACATTAAAAGCGTCCGTGATACACAAACGCGGGTTCTGGATCGATCGCGAAATTAACAGCGTCCTGTGGGATATACACACACGCGAGCCCTGGATCGATCGCGAAACTAACAGCGTCCCGAGGGATACACAAACGCGAGTCCCGGAGTGACGTAGACGTTAGCGACGTCTCGGCGAGTTGTACGTCGTTCGGATAAGCGCAGCCCGCGCACACACCGCCCAGTCAGGACAGTCTCGGAATTTCGGCGAGATCCCGTCCAGCGCCACTGTTGCAGGGTGCCGTCCGGACGGCACACCTAAAGAAATACGGGAGCTACAAAACCAGCCTCGGGATTTGGGCGAGGTCCTGTCCTAGCTCCATAAATATTCGCGCCCGTGCGTTTACTGAACCACTTTAGCTGTCCCTTATGAAAAACCAATTAGTTAGAATTAGAGAGGCACGCTAAACCAGGGTAGATGTCAGGCCACCCTTATGTTGTCTAGTTTCCGGGACGTTATTCCTGACAACTACTATAGTAAACCGTGTTCCCTCTTTCGCCTGGTCGGCAACCTCTATTTATACGAAGTTTAAAACCCCTTTAGTTATTATCCCGTAATTAACTTTTCCCGAGAGGCACGTTAAACCAGAGTAGATGTCAGGCCACCCTTATGTTGTCTAGTTTCCGGGACGTTATTCCTGACAACTACTATAGTAAACCGTGTTCCCTCTTTCGCCTGGTCGGCAACCTACGCTCTCCCTTATCCCTAAAACGCGCCTAGGTGGTACAGTAACCGCTTAATAATTATAACAAGGATACGACCTACCTTCGAACACTTCGGCGGCTGGTGCTTACCTAGCACAGTACGGCGGCGATGGGCAGCTGGCAGCAGGTCACTTGGCAGGCACTCCGGACTCGACTTCACTGTTTCGCGTGCGAACACCAACTAACTCTCTAGTGCTGCTGTAGCCGAGGTACTCGACAGTGTTGCCAACCAGAAAACTACGAATATCGCTACGTCACTACACAAATTCCGCTACTCCCCGCTACGGTCGTGTCATTTCTAATTTCACTACAAATCTAGTCTATTTTGGAATTATGATTTATATAGATACCATTTGGCAATTGATTTTTTTCAATATAAAAAAAATTACAGCAAAATAAGCACTTTTATTTTGTAAACATATAAATATAAACAATAAATCACAAATAAATCCTTATCTGGAAAAATGGAAAATAAATCAAAAATATATTTTCTCTTTAAAAGATAAACATACACTTAAATTAACTAACTCTAATCGTGCTCTAATCTGAATCAGACGTGTCAGTGTCACAAACATTTTCTTTGGGGGCGGTGGACCTAGTTGCCTCATTTTTGGTTTTAAATTGGTACATGAACTGATTAAATTTTTGAAAATGGCTTTCGCTAATTGCATAACTCGTGCAGCATTTATTTTTGGTTGCTAAATCAATTTTTACTCTGAGAATATCACTCAGAGTATCAGGTGAAAGGCGATTTCTTTTTTTTGACTTAACATCAGTCATTATTGAAAACACTCTTTCCACGTCCGCGTTGCCGTGAGTTAAAGTAAGGATGATCAGAGCAACTATGCTGATATTTCTAAATAAATGCTCATCGTTAAAATTTTTCATGTCCAACAAAGTTGTCCAGAACGTAATTACATCATCGCATGTTAGACTTTCTTTTTCTTCTTCAGAAAAATATATTTTTATATTATTATATTCAGTTATAGCTTTTACGGGGTCTATTTTATTTTTAAATGTGTTACAAATTTCATCAATATCATGTTTTAGATTTACATTCAGAGCATTTTGCGGTTGTACAAATGTAATATTTTTATAAAATTTATCTTTAGTAGGCAATCTTTTAAATGCTTGGGCAACGGCTACTTGATAAAATTTCAAACACTTAAGTTTAAATTGTTCGTTATCAGCTTTGATACAATCTTTGAGTAAATTCATGGTATTCAAACCCACATTAATTTCTTCCACCGGAAGCAACACATTTGGATCAAATACATTTAATAGATCAAGTTCAACCTCACTCGTATAACAGGAGGGTTTGACAAAGTTTACACATAGTATCTTCACAAATCTTCTACTCTCTACATACATTTTATCTACAAGGACTTTGGAAGACTGAAACATAGCATTAAATGAATTAAAGATCGGAAGAACGTGTTTTAAAAATAGAAGATAAGCTTTGACATAGGGATTTTGCATTTCATTAAATATCATATTGCCTACTTGATTTTTATCTTCAAAGGCAGCTACTCGGAAGACTTCTAAAAGAACATCCCACTGATCAATTAGCCTTTCAACACAATTTGATAGTGCCAACCATCTGGTTTTGCTGGGGCTTATAATTTTAAGTTGAGCTGCCCGCATAAATTGTTGAAATTCTTCTAAAACTGACTGTCTCTTTGGACTTCTAGAAAAATAATTGGAGATATTTTGCAATAATGCTTCTATATTACTTGGCAATTCTTGGCTAGCGGCAGCAGCAATTAAATGAGCCGAGTGACACACACATCCATTTACAACAATATGGTGATTTTCGTTTAAGAGATAAGTCTTAAATGATTCTTTGTTCCCCATCATGACACTGGCGTTATCAGAGCAATAACCCACAATATTATTCACGCTTAAATTAAAATCAGTCAGACATTTTTTAAACAGGGAATAGAGACCTTTTGCTGACCCCTCATCAGCCTTGATGGGAATTAAGTCTAATAATTCGGTTTTGATTTTGTTTTCATAAATATATCTAACTAAAATACACAGGTACCGATAATTGCTGATGTCTGTACTTTCATCTACAAGAATAGAAAAACTGTTATTCTTCAGTTCACCACACAATGCCTCTTTAATTGTAGATGCAAGTACGTTTTTTAAAATGCTTGTGCATTTTGTACGCCTTAATTGCATATTTTTTGCGATTTTCGAATCACTAAAACTTAATTTACAAGTGTCGGTTACATGGTCAATAGAACTAAAACTAAAATTATGAGATGCAGCTAACAAAGTAAATCTGATATCTGCTATTATTAGATTTTTATCTTGTTTAGAAGACTGAAATATTTCAGTAATTGGTCTAGTTATTTGCGTTAAGTTCATATTTTTTAAATGTTTCTGACTTTTCCCATGGCTTAACAAATCACTTCTTTTGGTCCCTAAATTCAACTGGCATACTTTACACTTAGCTTTAGCTGGATCTTCAGTTGGTAGTAGCCATCGCTTAAAAATATCTTCTTCCATCCACTTTCTGGAAAAAAGTTGTTTTCGGCTTTTCTTTTCATCTCTGGCCAGTTCGTGCCTCATTGCCCTTTTCTTTTTCGGAGTAGATGATCCGCTTTTTCCTATATCAGAATCAGATAACTCAGACATATTGCGCCCCTGAAATGAGTGCAAATTATGTAATTTTTTATTGTGGTATTTATGCATATTTAGATATGTATTCTGCTTGAATGCATGTATATATGTATAAATCATATTAGCATACCTTTTTATAATACTAAATACACGTACAACCTACATTGCTTTTGTTTTGTTTACTTTAAAAGATTTTGGGAACCACCGAGAACTAGTAAATAGCGATCAGCGCACTAGAGCCTAGAGCCCTCTACCGCTCCCGGCGCTCTCTAACACATTTTACCTGGCACGCCACAGTGCCGGTTGATTGATTGATTGATAGATGTCGCTGCCTTGTTGATTTGAGTTTTAGTTAATAATAAATAAGATTAATATATAATAAAACACATAACTTCTTCTGCTCAAAACGCGCCTAGGTGGTACAGTAACCGCTTAATAATTATAACAAGGATACGACCTACCTTCGAACACTTCGGCGGCTGGTGCTTACCTAGCACAGTACGGCGGCGATGGGCAGCTGGCAGCAGGTCACTTGGCAGGCACTCCGGACTCGACTTCACTGTTTCGCGTGCGAACACCAACTAACTCTCTAGTGCTGCTGTAGCCGAGGTACTCGACTGACGCTCCCCTCCACTCAACCTGCACTGGTAGGGAGAGCGGCGCAAACGTCTCAGTTTCTCGCACCGAACCACAGCGACCAAAACCGATCAAAACTCTCTTACAAAATGGCAATTAAATATTTAACTTATTTAATAGAAACACTAATGACATTATCATTACAATAATGAGTTAACAATAAAATACGCTGCCTGTCATTATTAAAAGAGAATCAAGTCTCTATTATTCTAGTATAATATTAACACAATATACAGGGTGTCCTAGAAATTTTATGAACTTCATTACAGTGTAATATTCCTGGAATACATCCTAGAACATACTTTAGATTTGCACTTAAACAAAATTCTTAAGTTTTTTTATTCTAAGAGCTACAGATGCTCGACGCACTATTGCCGAACCCTGTATAGTTTGAACGGAAATGCTTCATCAGCAACAAACGTACCTATATGGATGGATAATTTGTCTATTGGGTAAAGGTTTTGGATTAGGTAAATACAATTAATTGAATGGTGTTATGCAACATAAAATCAACCTACAAAATTGTGATATTTCAGATATGCACACTAATGTATAGGTCTACCATGCCGCCATCTTTTAGATGTTGAAATAATTTCTTATTAAGTATTTTTTACGCATTATCAATCCAAGCGGCTTGGTCTACCCTGCCTGTAATCATTCTAACTAAAGGTCTAACCAGGTCTTTTGTTATATTTCATGACATAAAATTGTAACAAGGTACCAAACCACTTGGCTCTGTTTTGCTAAATACAGAGTTTTAATAATAATATATTAAATTATATTTAATTTGCAACAAAGAACCAAGCGGCATGGATCTATTTTGCTGCTCACATGTACGTAATTTTTACCGCCATTTTCTGTTTTTGAGGTTATAAACTAGATGTCATTGTTTGCCTTTGGAATTTTTATACTAAATGTCTTATTTTGGCTATTTTATTTAAAAAAAAATTAAAAGTTAAGTTGTGAATTATTTGTGTTTAAAGAGAGCTGATAATTGCCCAAAAATGATTTGAAGGGGTGCTAAAATGGTTGAAATGGCAAAGCAGCAGGTATATTACTACTATCTTTGAAAATGTATTTTTCAGCCGTAATATGCTCATTTTTTCCAAAAGCAAGTGTCGTATTATAATACTAAAATTTTATTTCAGAAAGCGGTTACTGTTAGTAAAAACCAAAGTTCCTTAGCTTCGCTTTCTAAAGATAAGCAGGAAGAAAACATTTTCTACCGGAAAATTCGAATTTGGATACCGACTATTTTGATCTGCAAGACATGGATATTATCTGTCTTGATAACATTGATCCTGTAGTACTCGAAGGAAAAGTAGTAATAGTAGATAATAAAAAATGTGAGGTACATCCATGTTTTGCCGAAAATACAAGCACTCTTTTCAAAGAGAACTTAGATAAATGTAAAGAGATTGGCAAAGAAGTAAAAGCATTGGGTAATCCTGATATTGTAAACATTCTTGAGGAACAATATAATGACTATTTAACAATGATTGAACAATGAAACATATTGTTGTGAGAGAGTAATTAACTCTGATTTTGGGGATGAATCTAGCAGCGTTTTGGATATAAACCTCGATATAAACTTACATTAACATAAAGAGCAAGAAGTTAAAACATTGACTGAACTTAGTAACGTAAAAATTACGGAGGAAAAACATGCTGACTCTCCAAAAAAGATAAATGTGTTACAAAATATAGTAATTATTAGGGATAACGGAGCAACAGAAAATAAAGGGATAATCAATAATTATTATTGTTCTACTTTAGAGACAAAATTATTAAGAGGAGAATATAAAAAAACTATAATAGACAAAGAAAATACACAATCATGTGAACAACCAAACAATCATGAACCAGTATTTGGAAATTGTATTGGGATATCCAATGTAAATAATGATAAGGTAGAGTCTGATGATGGCTCTGACTATAAACCTGAATCTGATTATAATACCGAAAATTCAGACAGTGACTCAGAAACTGATGAACTACCCGATAATGGGTCTTACAAAGGACTGCCACGAAAAGGCCAGAAACGCAGATTTAATTCACAAGGCAGATTCATTAGTCATTATTCATTAAACAATATCTGCCAAAAAGTTTGCTGATTATAGAGTCTTGCCTAAATGAATTCTATAAAAATATTAAAACCGAAGATCGCCAAGAAGAGTTTATCAAATTTTGAGAACTTGCGGACTATGTGACTCAGAACGCATATATTACATCTTGTGTAAAAGAACTTTCGATTAAAAGAAGATACGTCAGAAAAGGACAGTTTAGCAGGCAATACTTCATTAAAAAGGTAGAAGTATGTAGATCCATGTTTGCAGAAACGTTTGGATTATCTACTGAACGCTTTACGGCTTTAGTAAAATTGCGTTCCAGTTCTTTCCTTGACGAAAGAGGAAAACACGACAGTCACTATTGCAGAGAATCTGTACCAGCGGAAAGGCAATACTTATCATCAGGTTTGAATTTAAAAGAATTTATGAACTCTATAAACAAGAAAATCCCGATTTTAAAGTCTCATTGGCTCAGTACAAAATAATTTTTTATGATAAGTTTAACTTGCATTTTAAGCCTCTCAAAAAAGATACATGTAACTTATACGACAACATTAATGCAAAACTACAAAATATTTGTCAGGAAGATAAAAAGATGGATTTGAAACGACAGCTTGACGAACACCAAAACCTCGCCAAGTTTGCCAGATCCAAAATGAAAGCATCGGCCACTCTTCCATATCGATGGAAGATCCAAGATAACATTGAATATCTAACTTTTGATTTACAAAAAATACTTCCATTGTCTAGACTTACCACATATGTAATATTTTATAAACGTCAGCTGTGGGTGTATAATTTGGGCATCCATGCCAGCCAAGAAAAGTAAGGGAAATTTCATGGTTTGGGTTGAAGGAGATGCAGGAAGAGGAGCACAAGAAGTCGGATCTTGTTTGTATAAATACATTTCCGTAAACATTAGCAGATATATTGAAGAATTGCGCTTGTGGTCAGATTCTTGTGGCAGCCAGAATCGCAATATAAAACTGGTATGATTAATAAACCTATTTCTATAAAATATTAGAGTTTCTAATTTTTTAGATACTTAGGTATGTTAAGGCACCTTTTGAAAGAACATCCGTCCCTCAAAAAAAATTTCCTAAACTTTCTTGTTAGTGACCATTCATATTTGCCTAATGATGCGGATTTCAGCGATATAGAGAAGGATTTAAAGTATCAACAGTCCAGTCCGACCAGTGGAAGTTAGAGCATCGCTCGCCCCCCTCCCTGTGTGCAGCCTGTGTATGTGTAGTACGACCAGTCAGTGTGTTGAGTGTACGGTCCAGTCGCCCAAATTGTTTTTGTACCTAAGGCTCCCCCAAAGGCAGTAATAGTGAGTTGGCCCGATGTAACGTCGCTATGGCGGCGTCAAGCCAGTTAGAGGAGATGATCCAATCAGACGAAGACTCCAGATCAGGAGATGAATCATCGCAGGCCTGCGATAGCTAAATAGCCATGATCCGGCAGGTAACAGAGAATTCTGCTTGAGAGATACAGACCTTGAAAGACCAGTTACAGAACTTGGAAGACCTGAACAAATCGTTCATGCAGATGTACAAAACTATGCAGAGTTCCTATACCGAGCTTCTGGAAGAAAACCGGTTGCTAAACGACAAGCAGCCAGGTACGGCAGAGAGCAGCGACCTACAGCCGACGCCATCAACGTCGGAACCCAGACCAATGGACGCTGTGGAGGCCGATTTGCCGTCCACAGTTTCGGATGGCTCGGACAACTTCACCGAGCCATCAGGAACAAAGAGGAGGAAGAGAACCAGGAGAGGTCCTCGTAAGCAAAACAAGAGGGAAGACTTTCCTCCATTGCCATCCAGCCAAGTGCAGGCTGAACCAGCAGCGCCTGGCCCGGTCCCGGCATCGCAACCAGCTACAGCCGCATCACAACCAGCTACAGCCGCACCCCTGCCAGCTACGACATCTTCAGCTACAGAGCAGGCACCCAAATCCAAAGGCAAAATCCCGCCAATAGTGTTGAGGGATAAGGCCAAGTACTCCACAGTACTAAAATTCTTCAAATCTAAAAAAATAACCGCATCGGCCGCCGACAAGAAGGAGAGTGTAACCATCTACCCGAATTCAGATACTGAATACAGAAGCATATCCCGCTCTATGGACGATAACAATATACCGTACTTTACTTTCTGCCCTCCGGAGGAACGTCACCTGAGGGTCATATTCAGAGGGGTAGTTCCGGACATCTCCATTGAAGAGTTCGAGGAGGAACTCCGGGCCCGGGGCTTCCACCCAGTGCACGTGCAGCGGTGGAAGACCAAGGAGGGGGTCCCAAAAGATGTAGTCCAGGTAGCAGTACCAAAAGAAGAAAGCCACATATACAACCTGAGAGGCATCCTGAACCTGAGACTGAGCATTTCAACAAAAAAGTCAAACGGTGTCTCGCCACAGTGTTACAACTGCCAACTCTACGGACACACCGCCAAAAGGTGCAGCGCAGCACCGGTCTGCGTGAAATGCGCGGGGCCGCACAGCTCCAGGTCTTGCGGAAAGCAACCTGCCGAGGCGGCGAAGTGCTATAACTGTGCAGGGCCACACGCAGTCAGCTTCTAGGGGTGCCCTATGCGCCCTGTCAAAAGGAACCCCCCCCCGCACCGCAGCCACAGGCAAAAAAACCGATTCCCCCGCCAACATTTGTATGGGGCACGCAAAATAACAGACAGACGCCGCCCAAAGACAGTCAGACGCCGGCCCAAGACATCACGGCGGTCATGAACGCTACAATTGCACAGTTTGTGGCGCAGTTCCAGGAAAAGATGATGGCCGCCATCTCAGCGTGTATTCCGCCAATTAATGGTTAACCACTTCCTGGTCAAGGCATCCCATAACTTCAACATGGGATGGCAAGACGCTACCAACCCGCTGATAAAGGAGATTCAAGACCTGGTGACCTGACAAGTCATGCAGCCATAGGGCTAGCACGCACACACGGAGGCATGCAGGGCCTCCACGAAGGCGGTTAGGTGACCAGCCCGAAAGACAGCGGCATCCTAGGACTTCAGACACCTGATTCCTCGGATGTCGCCCCGCAGAGGAAAGAGGTATAAAGGCCTCCGGGTCAATACAAGTATAGAAGAAGATACAAGTACAAAGTATCAGCAGCTTATCTATACACCAGATGTATATATGAGTGTTATTAGAGGTTGTAGAAAAAATAAGCTAGAAACATACAGAATGGAAAAGTGTGATTTTTTCGGAACTGCTAACTTAGAGAAAAACATTATCAATAGGAAGGTGGATACTATTGGTAACTGCTAAAACATATTGTTAAATTCTTTTGAATTCGCGGTTAATGTCAAGCAGTGAGTGCTGCGGCGACGCTATCCCTTCACTGTCGTTCGCGTCCCGCCTTCTTGGCGCACATGCGTGAGCAACCAGATAATTAAAAAGAGCGCCAGATTCAAATATTACAAATAGAATCTAACACGGCCAAACTGACATCATTCCGCTCTCGGAATGTACAAGTTCCAAAACAGAAAAAAATAAGAGACCTATGACATATTTGACAACAAAACTTTAATTTTGTATTTTTACATATGCGTTAAGATTATGCAAAAAAACATTCAAAGTAAACTTCATTACGTTTCAAAGGTTTTGGGTTGAAATTCAGCACACTCAACTGCCTCCATGCCAGTTGCTGAAATAAAGAAAGGAAGGACGTTAGGCAGACTATTTTAACGTCAATATCAGTTTACTCCTATTTATAAGAATTCATTGAATGGCACAATGGGAATATGTACTCAGTATGCACGTATTCACGATGGGCCATTTTAAAATCACAAAGTTTTTCGACTGACACGATGGAAATATTGCACAAGGCACATATTTACGATGGGTCAGTTTAAAATAACAGACTTTTTCGACTGACACGATGGAAATATTGCACAAGGCACATATTTACGATGGGTCAGTTTAAAATAACAGACTTTTTCGAGTGACACGATGGAAATATTGCACAAGGCACATATTTACGATGGGTCAGTTTAAAATTACAGAGTTTCTCGACTGACACGATGGAAATATTGCACGAGGCACATATTTACGATGGGTCAGTTTAAAATTACAGAGTTTCTCGACTGACACGATGGAAATATTGCACGAGGCACATATTTACGATGGGTCAGTTTAAAATTACAGAGTTTCTCGACTGACACGATGGAAATATTGCACGAGGCACATATTTACGATGGGTCAGTTTAAAATTACAGAGTTTCTCGACTGACACGATGGAAATATTGCAAAATATTGCACATATTTACGATGGGTCAGCTAATGAATTACTGGATAACACGATGGAAATAGTATGACATGTACATATGTATTTGCGATGGGTTATTTGCCAGTAATGAACTTAACAAAAATAATTTACATTTAGATTTAGACTGACACGATGGAAATATTGCCAGAAGCACATATTTACGATGGGTCAGCTAATTATTTACTTTTCAATCTAACACGGCCCAGAATGTTATAAAATTAAACTAAATAAAAAAAACAAAAATAGTCGGATTTCTTTATTTTTTTTATTCAGACCAATTTACAACTTACAACTGTTTAGTTCTACTAGATTCTAAAGTCTTCAGGAGTCTACTCAGATGGCCAGTGACGCAACTGGTCCTTAGAACACTTAAGGTTTGTTTACGCGCCCAACTTCCGGATTGAATATCGCTCATTAGCCAATAACTGTTTAATGACATAAAGTCCCACAAAAGTTTGTTCGGCCAAACTGACGATTTCTTCAACTTATTCTTAGCAAATTTGTTATTGTTCGCAATGTACCGCTCGATTGAAAATCATGGCGGTGTCAAGCGTTATTTTACAAAGAAACTGGCTTTCAACAAAATCAACAGGTTGCAAAGCGTTATTTTACGGAGAGTTCGCTGGATCATCATCAAATTTCTTGCAATAATTTCTACAACCTAAAAAAAATCGAAAATACTTTTTAAGTTTTCCTAATGGCTACATCCGGAGAGATAATCACAAATACTGATAATTCAATTAATCCTTTCTTTTACATAAACAGCTTGCTTTCGTTCGTAGTTTTCAATATTTTTACACATCTTTCGGAACGTCAAGTAATACTCGTAGATTAAGTCAGCGTTTCAATATCTCGAACACCGTTATTTATTCTCGTGTTTTTTTTTATAGTACTTATATATATATATAGTATTATTATATATATATATATTATTATATATAGTTATTTATCGGTGAAATTAATACCTCTATAACACGTACTTTTTCTAAACTTCCTGTGATGCCGCCTTTTTACAAAAGCTGTCGATTAAGAGTAATAAAAATTCCAAACTCTCATGTCATGCGGTACTTAAAAAGGTACCTACACTGTATGTTTTTAGTAACAATACATTGTAAGCATTGATCATAATACTTCTTAACAAATTGATCCATGAGTTAAAATAAAAATAATGGTTTAATTCACAAAAGATCTTTTTTTCAGTTGTAACGTAACACTGCTTGTCGGAAAACAATCTTAATAAATCAAAACGGCTGCCTTTCGACACAAAAACTTTTATATAAAAAGAAGTTGGCCACATTTTTTTTTCTAAAAATAATATTATTTTAACAAAAATGATCGTTAGCTTATTTGTCCTAAGTTTATTTTCATATATCTTAAGTTTCTGTTTCGGTGTCATATTTCTGTATTTTTTTAACCAGTTACCAGTAGGCCATGTTGACAAACATTTTCAATTCGATTTCATCCGGAATAGTCGGCCCCGTTGAAAAATAACACCATTTCGGTATTCAATACTAAGATTGTTAACTCATCAATACTCATAAGGTTGAAATCGCTACACAAAAGAAAAGAGTAAAAAAAAATACCTGACTTCGTAAAATACTGACAAAGCACCGAATATTATAAACAGTCGCCAAGGTCTCATGATTGATGTTTAGACACTTCATTAGACTTGCGTTGAGAAAAATATGGAACAACATTTAACTGATAAGTTTCTGAGAACTGAAATTCGATAGCTCTGGAATCGACTTATTGGCTTCGCTTTATCAAATGCCCAGCCTTTCTTGGTACTTTTCTTCAATCTTTAGTACAAATAAATTTATCATAACTTTTAATTAGTTTTGTAATACAATTTATACCAGAAAATACCGGGGATATGTTTTTTTATAGTTAAAAAGGTTAAAACCACGCGAAATGGAAATGTGGTATCTGTCGTTATTTAAAATAAATCCAATTTATGCTATATATTCGACATCTTAAAAATTCTGTACATTATTTTAGCTGAACACGTAAATCTGTATTTTTTCTGTTTTAATTTAATAATTGTCTGCACCATAAATACACTGCTAAGTCGAGTACCAAGAGCCCTATAGCTACCATTACATGTTTTTCGCATTGTCAGAACCTATTACATTTATTGATGATACAAAATGATACTACAAAACTCTACTAAAACTACGGAGCTATAGATCTAAAATTCAGTTCTAAAACCTGTATCATTAGCTTGGTTTCTAAAAGAACTTTCACAGTATTAACTTCGTACTTTGATGTTATTAATATCACTTTTTAAATTGTCTAAACCTTTTCTCAATATTTTCTGAAACAACAAGAGAGCAATTTTAATTTCTCAAGTTTTATGCGTGCTTACTCAATGTTACAATGAGCACGGCAACTTTGAAAGTTAGATACATCGATCATGAGCTTACCCTGAATTTTTTTTTTATGGAAAAACAGCTGAAAAATTTGTTTTAAAATTTTTCCATGTTTCGTGAGTGGGTTTCCATGCAGTAAACCATCGTTTAGCATATTTAAGTAAAAAGGGGCCAATTCTACTTACGGTTTTCCGATCAGACCAACGAAATTCAGTTTCATACCAATTTATTTTTACAAACCACTCGTATAGGGGGAGTTTCCAATGCCCGCCGTCGAACATGGGCACAGATTCGATTGTAGCACGCTTGGCCATTGCTAATTTAATTAGCATAAAGTCACACAAAATTCACAGGCACACGAAAAGCACCCGGGTTTATTACCCCACACCTGATGTTAAATTCTTTTAAATTCGCGGTTAATGTCAAGCAGTGACTGCCGCGGCGACGCTATCCCTTCACTGTCGTTCGCGTCCCGCCTTCTTGGCGCACATGCGTGAGATTCAAATATTACAAATAGAATCTAACAATATTCTACCTGTTTCTAATATTTTTAAAACACTTTTTATATCACAGGTCAGAAGAAAATAAACTGGCTAAAAATAAAACAAATAAAATTGGAAAAGGATGACCAGATGTCACTTTATGTTAAAGAAACGTATGACGAAAACACTGATTATGATAGAATAGATATTTCAAAGAAACAGATAATAAAAAGAAGATCCGTTGTAGTTGCTACACCTGATGATGTGCTAGTCCCATTATGGCCAGAAGGCAAAACCAATATCGGAACCAAAACTAGCAGACTTGAAATCGATTTATCATCTCATTCCCAGTGATGCTCTTCATTTTTATAAGTGTCTTAAAGCAGATCGGAAAATAGAAGATGATATTGAGGGGTATAGTGGCTCTTTAGATTTTGAGATTGAAGAATGTTGAGATGCTACGTAGCTGTCTTTATCACTCATTGATTTCCTTCCTTGTTCAGATTCGATTTTAGGGTTGGTTCTGTGTTGCCTAACACCATTCAATTATTATCTGTACGAATCCCGCCTGAGTCCCAAATGCGGAACTGCTAAATATTCCGTGATGGTGGAATATTTCATTTACACACGCATCTATGTCAACTAAAGTAAAATTATATTTTAGCACAATGCCAATTTTTTTTATAATAAAAAAAAGACTGCCACTTTTTGTCGGGGCCTGAATCTTAATGGGTTTCCCGTGCAGTGCCCCTTTACAATGGGGGGATATTCTCCTTTTTGTTAGATATGGCATTAACATATCCAATAGATTGGTGAATGGCTTCACTGACCATTGGCCTTCATGGAAAGAAAATAAGCTTTATAAAATCCTTTGTGGCCCTTTTTTATTTATCACTTTTTTTATTTCCGTGATTAACACAGACGCTTTTTACGCCGATTTTGTCTAGAAAGGCAGTATCAAAAGATAACTCCTACTACAAAAATACCGTCGATATCCATTTTAACATACGTGGACATGAGAAGCACAACAATTCACAGTCCTTTACAAAGATGCAACCGGTGGGGCATTGAAAATGATGACGAACATGCAAATGTGATTAGTGTTAATATGAGTGTATTACATATGTTTAAATAACGAACTTTAACAAAAAACAACAGATTTGAACATTCAGTGAAAAAGTATTAATGTTAACATTAACAATAAACAATTAAACAAACAATGTTACATTATCAATAATAATTATGCGATCGCACCTAGCCGTAAAACAAACAAGCAAAAAAATAAAATAACATACAAAACATCAGCTTAACATTAACATTAAATAAATCATTATATTAATAATAATTATTAATATTATAAAGGTGCCCGGTGGCGTAGAGGTAAAAGGTACAGGCTCTCGTCTACCAATCTCAAGGTAGTGGGTTCGATTCCAACACCCGGCATTGCATCAGCCAACTATTCTTATTAAAATAAAAATAGTTTGGGTACCTAGGTCGACTCAGCCTTAAATGAGTACTTGGGATTCACAATCCTGAGGTAATAATAGGCGGTTGAAGCGTAGTGCTAGCCACATTACCTTCCTTGTATACCGAACGGCTCTAGTATGGCAAGCTGTACCTTGCTACTCCCAAGGCGTTAAACGCTATATACGGGAGCTATTATTATATTATTATAATTATTCGATCGCACCGATCCGTAAAACAAAGGAGCAAAAAACAAAATCGGTTAAATACAAAACATCAGGTTAACATGATGACAGATAAAGAATTCTTAGGGAAAGTTACACTTTACGATATAATTTTTTGACTGTTAAAGGCAAACCCCATTTAAACACAAAACTTTTTAATACCTACTACTGTATCTAAAAGACAATTTTTTTTTAAATTACTAAATTATTAACCACGCTTCTGTTTTTCTTGGCTGTTGAGCGTCACGTCACACATTAACAGGCCCACGTTTGCGCCACAAGGCGATGCTGCAGACCACTAGGTAGACCGGACGTAAAATTTATGTTATACAACTTGTAGTCAACCTACACAAATATTATCAAAAACTTTTTTGATAGTTTTAGTTTTTAGTTTTTAACTAACATTAATCAGTTAAATAAAATAATTTAACAAAATCGTAAACCTAAAATTTGGTATGAGTTTCTTAGTTTTTAACTAACATTAATCAGTTAATTAAAATAATTTAATAAATTATTAATTATTTTTCCAACATATTTTACTTTGCAAATTTTTATAAATATTCAGAGACTCGCCAATATCGTAGTCCACCGTGTACGGCCTGTTTAACCAAACGTAGGCCGATTCCTCTTTGGCGGCATCATGACCCTGGCCGATAAAAGAGCCTTGGAGACGCTCAAAGATAGTGATCGAGAACTATCGATAGTCATACTATCAATATTATTTTTTAAAATATCGATAATTATCGATAGTACTCGATAGTTTTTTTTAATCATGCATGTACGATACAAATGGGAAAAAATGAACTGAAAATCTATTAAAACTTTTAATTGCTCGTTTATTATCTGTTATATTCAGGTTTTTATGCAAAAATATTAATTTATCAACATTCGTTGACTTGAGTTTTGATCTTCGATCCGTTATGACCTGATCGGCAGAACTGAAGCTTCTTTCACTCTCAACCGAGGTTACTGGAATGCATAAGAACTTCCTAGCACATTCATCTATTGGTGTCAACTCATTTCCACTTACCTGAAGAAGTATAAGAAAAATTAAATTAAGCAATGGCAAATAATGGACAGGTGGAGTTGCTGAAATATAAATACAACATTTATTTTGTTGTTTGTTGTTTCTCCTTTTGTTGCATACCTTCCAAAATAAAAGCGCATCAGCATCTTCAGCAGAGTTTGCCCTCTCTAAATATTGCCTTCTAGTGATAATGACATCAGCCAGTGACTGATTTTATGTTTCCCGATATGCTACTTTCAAAAAATGCAAAAAGCGAAGAGGAAGTCTGGATGTTTTTGGACACTGAAGGTTCATTTATATTTATGTTCTGACTTTGTGATTTTTGTCGTAAAGCTTCTTGCATTTATTGTTCTAAAATTACAGCGGCAGATGAAGCATTTTCTGGATTTCTAAAACCCTCTTTCTTAAATCTTGGTCAATAATTGTTCCTATTTTTGTAACATTTCTACTTTCATAAGGAAATATTCTTTTCTTCGCTGATTCTATAACCCCACTGCAAAATAATTTCCCTTCTTCTGTATCAAGTTCTGTGATAACTGCATTTAAAAAATTATAGATACCAAAAAAAAAGATCAGAGGGATTATCAAAGAAATAGTAACATAGCTGCCACCTGAAAATAATAATAACATTAAGTATCTATAAATTCTATTTCATGATTGCAATTATTATGAATGAAACAATGAAGGTTTTAAACAACTAACTCACCTGAAATTTTTTTCGTAGCCTCTTCAAAACATTTCAGAACCTTCACAACATCATTTAAAATAGATAGTTCATCTACAGAGAGAGGTTGAGGAGCTTTACGTACTTTCAGCAGTGTTCTACTGATTGCTTCATTGGTTTTAAGACTTCTTTCTATCATGTGGAAAGTACTATTCCATCTGGTTGGTACCTCCTGTATCAGCTTGTACTGTTGTTGTTTGTTATATCATCATCAATATTTTGCTCCTTTTTAAAAATTTCCATGGCAACATTGCTCGACTTAATAAATGTAACAGTATCCTTAAACCTCTTGATATTTGTCTTTAAGTCGTTAAAGTTTTCTTGCACAACAAGGTTGAGACTGTGTGCGTAGCAAGGAAGATGTCTTATTTTCAGTAGTTCACATGTTTTAATCATGTTTGCCGCGTTGTCAGTCACTATGCAACCAATTTTATTTTCGATATTCCATTCTCTGAATAAGATCTCTAAATTTTTTCTGAAGTGTGGTTCATTCCATTTGCCAAAGGTTTAGTCGAGAGATGTACTGGCTTTAATTCAAAAGCTGAATTTATGTAGTGGCATGTCACAGTTAGATACGACTCAAAAACACTAGAGGTCCATGAGTCGGAGGTTATTGCAACATATTTTAAATAAATAAATGCCTTTATTGTCAAAAAATTTTACAATTTGTAGACAAAGGTAAACTAAACAAACCTAGTAAACAAACAAACAAACAAAAGAGAATACAAAACATACAAATATCATTGTCAGTCTTATTGTTTAAAATAAACATTTATACATGTTTACAATGTCAAAGAAAATGTTAAAAAAATAAAAATAATATTCAAAAATATTTAGTTAGTTTATAGTAAATATCAATGACCTCTAAATAAATGTATTTCGATGTCATTAGTAAATATAGAAATAGTAAACATTAGACCAGTGTTTACAAGATCGAATTCGATTATCAAAATATAAGTCATTTACGGCGTAGAAAGTTATTTCAGTCAAATCATTTTTCAATTTTTGATGTCCCTCTTGATAGGTAGTTTCCAATAATTTTCCACTCAAAGTATATGGACTTGGAAGAACATATCTAGGATCTAGTAAGTTTAGCAGTCTAAATCCCTTGTCTTTCACAATGGTAAAGGGCTGAAAGTCCAGTGCAATCATTTCTATGATACTTTTATCAAGTTGTTTCTTACGCTGATAATTTGATTCATATTGAAAAACTCTTCGGAAAAATGGGCTAACTGACCTGGTACTAGAACGTGCACTAGAAGCAGAAGATGCAGTTTCAGAACTAAATGAGACAGATGCACTGCACTAGAGTCTGTGCCGATAACCTCACACAGCACATTTCCACCAAAGTTTTGTGCGTGCGCTATTCGCTTGAAGATTGGCGGTAAATTCAAAAAGTTGTATTTTTTTTCAGAATACAAAACAATTAGTCAAAACAATAGCTTTATTTAACATCCTCTTTTAACGGTTTAATGTTAAACGCCCTTTTAAGATTGTTTACATATGATTTAAATGTACTGAAAGGGCTTTTATTTAAAAGAGAATGTTGAATACGGGTGTAAAAACTAACGATAATACAGGGTGTCCCAGGTAAGAATTCTTATTCATTATAGAAGTTTATGAGGATATCTCGGAAACCATAAAAGGTAGAATTTTGGTTAAATAGGAAAAAAGTTGCGGCTTTTGGTGACTAATTATTAGATGCCATTTTAAAAATTAACAAATTCTGATCGGTTCCGAACACAACCGTAAAAACGGCATTTTGTCAAATTTTGTATTGAAAAAAATTAATTTTAATTAAAAAAAATAAGTTGATGATTTCCACTAAAAGGTGAAACGTCGAATTTAAAATTTGATATTGCCATTTTAGTGTAGAGGCATAGCTGTGAGAAAGTATGTTTTATTTTTAAATATCTCTTAAAATAAGACCAGGAAAAAATAAAGTTTTGACAACAGGGCGCGCTGTTTTTAATGGATATCTTCAGAACCAATAAGAGTTTTTTAAATTAAAAAAAAGCATCATTTTGTTAAGCACCTAAGGTCGCAACTTTTTTATATTTATCTGGGACGCCTTAGTATACCACTTTAGTAGGTGCACCCATAAAGAAAAAAATAATATATGTTCTCACGACAGTTAGAAAATTATATTAAATTAGTTTGATGTGTGTTTGGTTTAATAATAATAATAGGTTTCTAGGAGTAGGTATTTTTAAATGAATAAAAAACAATTTTATGAAAAATCTTTGCACATTTTTCTTAAGTCGCGTGCAAAAGCCTTGTAAGCAATAAGCATGCTGCAAAACAGGTGATATATTTTTCTTAAATTAAGGAGATAAGGTTTCACCTTCTTAATTTGGTCAATAAGATAAGAAAACAACCTGGTATGAGTAATCAATTAATTTTTACTAAAATAAAATTAGTAATTACAGTAAAAGACGTAAGGCTATATCATTAGTTTCACAGGAATCTGCGGGTTTCTCAAGTTGTGTTGTAGATCGATTGTTTTTTTTTTGGTAGAAAAGAATCGCCTTTGAGGTATTATATTGCCTGCACTAGAATTGCCCTTGGACACGAATGATTTTGCATGTGTTAAATGATTACTTTCTCTAACAGCTGCAACAGTTGGAGTCATTGAAGCTGCAATTACCTCAAGGGATTCAATTTCTTGAATGGAAGTTGTATTTTTAATTACAGACGTAATAGTTTCTATAAGTCTATCCTGTCTTTTCACAAGGTTATTTTTGTTGTAACTAATACAGATTATGTTATTGAACAAGCTTTTATTAATAACTTTAATTATAACAAATTACGTTAAACATTCTCTGTAACCTCTAGTCTAAATTATTGTCTGTCTTCTTCTGTCGTACCAACCTAACCTAACATGACACTTGACATTTGAACTATTGTACATTTCATCTACACACAACATCCTTCCTTTTAACATTGTAAAACTAGCTTTTACATAAGAATAAATGTTTACATTATGCACAATAGTCTTTTAGATATGTAGGACGTTTAGAAACTCTTCCTGACCTAGTTGTTGGTCTATCTGAATTGTTAATTATCTCATTAGGTTGATCACTTACTGTGTTTGGATCAGGATGATTAATTTCTCTTTGTAAATTTAAAGTATCATCAAACTGACTTCTATTAGTTAAAGTATTATTAAAACTTTCTGGAGAAACTACACATTTATTTTGTGAATGTCTCAAATGAAATGAATTTCTTTGCATACCCCTTCAGGCATACCCTCAATGATTTGCATAAGTAGCTACTTGGTTCATCAAGCTCTATTTGATAGAACCCATCTTTCATGTCTAATACACTAAAGACTTCCTTTCCCGCTAGCCTATTGCACAATTCTTCAGGTGATGGTATTAAATACCTTTCTCTCCCTATATATCGGTTTAAATCTTTTGGATCCAGGCATACCCTCAATGATTTGTCTGGTTTTTCCACGATTACCAAATTTTGGCACCATTCTGTTGGTTCATTGACTTTTATTATTATGCCTTTCTTTTCCATAATTTCTAAGGTGTTTTTTAATTTGTGACTTACAGCTTCTGGAACTCTTCTTATTGGCTTAATAATCGGTTCAGGTTCTCCTATCAATTTAATTTTGTACTTACCTATCTTACCTAACCCTGTAAAAACATCTTTGTTCCTACTAACAAACTGTTCTTTTGTTTCTTTGCTTGTAATTTCATTGACTCTTTTTAATAAATTGAATTTTAGACAACTTTCTAGTCCTAAGATAGGTACTGCATTGTTGAGATCTACCACCAAAAAATCTACCTTGTTAACTTTTTTATTTAACTTACACTCTAAATTTACTGACCCTAACGGTTTAAATTTATTGCCACTGTATGACGTGAGAATTAACTTAGTTTCCTTTAAGTTTAAAGAATTGTTTTTGTTTAATTTCTGAAAGTAATTATAAGGTAAAGTATTAGACTCTGCGCCTGTATCTAATTTAAATTGGATAAACTCTTTGTTTATTTTCATTTTTTGGTACCACTCAGTTTGTAAACTATTTATAGAACTATTAAGGTTTACTAACTGGCTTACCTTATCTAACTGACCTAATACCAACGTATCCAAATAAAATGTTTTTTCTTCTTCAATATCTTCTTGTTCCTGTTCTTTGACTTCATTTACTCTTTTCTTGTTTTTCACTCTTTCTACTGATTTCTTTTCTTGTGGCTCACTTCTTTCCTGTCTTGCTTTGTGACACATGGTTGCAAAATGATTCCTCTCCTTGCAAGCTGCACATTTCTTCCCATAAGCTGGACATTCTCTTATCTTGTGGTTTTTTCCACATTTCTTACAATTAAAGATTTCTTTCTTTATCATTGCAACTTCTACCTTTTCCTGTAGCCTTCTTGCATGACTTTTTCCTGCCTCTGAAGCTCGACAGTACGCGATTGCTTTTGTTAATGTAAGATTCTTTTCACGTAACATTCTCTCTTGCAATAATGGATCATTTGTTCCAATTACAATTCTGTCACGGATTAACCTCTCTTCTTGATCCTGAAACTCACATAGTTTTGCTTGTACACATAGTTCTGTAAGAAAATGGTCAAAGTCTTCATCTGGTCTTTGTACTCTGCTAAAAAACTTAAAACTTTCGTTTATGATGTTCTTCCTTGGAGCACAATACTTCTCAAATTCTTCCAAAACCTTTGTGTAATCACTCTTATCTTGATTTGATAGCTTAAAGGTGTTAAAGACATCTAGAGCTTCTTCCCCAGCTATATTCATAAATATGGCAATTTTTCTATCATCTGCTTTATTTTCTAGGCCCGTGGCTTTCATGTAGATATCAAACTGCTGCTTGAATTTCGTCCAATTCGCTTTTTCTCCATTGAGAATCAAACCTCGTGGCGGCTTTAAACTACCTTCCATGGCTTTTCTTTTCAAACTTTTTTGAATTATCTTACAACAATTTGATTCTCTTCAGTTTTTACCTGACACCATGTTGTAACTAATACAGATTATGTTATTGAACAAGCTTTTATTAATAACTTTAATTATAACAAATTACGTTAAACATTCTCTGTGACCTCTAGTCTAAATTATTGTCTGTCTTCTTCTGTCGTACCAACCTAACCTAACATGACACTTGACATTTGAACTATTGTACATTTCATCTACACACAACAATTTTCTTCCTTGGAAGCTAATTTTTTCTTGCAAACTTCTTGAATTATTGTGTCAAAATTTGATTGCTCCTCTTCACTGATAACTAAGTCAGTACATACTAAAAAAAATAAATTATTATTTGCTGCTAAGCTCATGTTAATGTAACTGTTAAAAAAACTACGTACATAGGTAAGTAAGTATAGATAGGTAAGTATAAGCAGGTATAGATAAATAATATGGTAAGTATAGTATAAACCCATTAATAACTAGCTAATTATATTTCTTTAAATACTACATTTATGATGTAATAGTATAGGTATTTCACGTTTTTTAGTATCAATTTTTAGTATATAATTATACAAGCATCAATATAATTAATTAAAACACACCACCACAAAAATACTATCTACTGACACACTGGCTAGTGAAATAAAACCAATAAATAAATTCGGTAGTAATCCAACACTCTAACAATATTATATTATAACAAAACAAAACCACACAATGTAAAATAAAACTTACTCTTTTTAATATTATAGAAATACAAGGTGTGATTATTTCAAGGTACATCCAGTTTTATATTTTATCCTATGAATTATAAAAAAAATAATATTTGTTTTGCAAGGAAGAAACCATAATAAATGAGGCGTTTATTTTTTGCAAAAACCATATGCCTATAGATTATCTATCTTTGAAAACTGTGGTGTTAAGCTCCTCATTTTTTGTGGAAACTGACATTTTGGGTTTTTGCAAAAGAGGCCTCATGTAAAAATTTTTTCTTTCTTACCTTCCGGACTGATGCTAGGTTCAACAATGGTCTTTATTTTCTGATTCAGGGCTACAGCATGTATGTGTTTACACATATTAAACTTTATGGCTGAGTCAATGCAAGTGCAATAAAATTGGTGTATACATATATTACAATCATCACATCTTAGAGAGCACTTACAAGCCTCCAATTCTTTATGTACATAATACAATTCTGCTGACCTTTCTGATGGCACAACAAAAGCATTTTCGCCTTCATAAATTAATTCTTTTTTTATGTTATTTGAGGATGTATGCCTTAGTCTGATGTTTGAAATAGTGCTACACAGCTTTCCTTTATGGCCAGAAATTAATTTGTCAAACAATTTGTCTCTTACCATCCTCATAATTACTGTTATAGATTTATCTAATCGCTTAACTTTCTTGCCATTTAGATATTCATATTTAATTGTTCTATGGAGTCTTTCTAAACGCATGTTTGTGTTAATTCCTGTATGTTTTCTATAGCAATAGGCCCAAAGATGTGGATTCTTAAAGTAAGCTTCAAAATATTTTAAAAATTCTGACATTTCTGGTTCATTACTGTGATCTTCGACAAATGTTATCATCATTTTTTTGAAAGCTTCTTTATCTGTCTCCTGTAGCAAAACTCTTAACTGCTTATAGACTAGAGCCTAAAAAATACATCACTATTTGGTTTAACTATCAGTATATTAATAAGATTACGCAAAAGAGGTATTGGTGCAGAGTTATTGATTATAAATTGCCCCCTTCTAAGTTAGTTATTTATAAAGCTACATAGACATTATTTTTTAGCAAAATATTGGAAATCAATTGATTTGGCAAAAAAAATCAAATGTAGCTTTAAACAGAACTAACTTAGAAGGGGGGCATTTATGATCAATAACCTTCTTTACTCACCCGAAGTTAATAAAATTTTTGAATTAATATTTTTACGCCAAGCTTTATCTAAATGTCATGTACAGTATAACCTAAAAGTCAAAGTTAATAATATTATTGCCTATTGCTATATGAGATTCAAGTTTATTTACCGTTTTTCTGGTAATCCCATAACCTTAATCCATGCATTAAAGTATGCCTCTGCCAT
Source organism: Sitophilus oryzae (assembly GCF_002938485.1). Classification (NCBI taxonomy): domain Eukaryota; kingdom Metazoa; phylum Arthropoda; class Insecta; order Coleoptera; family Curculionidae; genus Sitophilus; species Sitophilus oryzae. The sequence continues at coordinate 1,024,030 of NW_022146107.1, forward strand.
CTCCGACATAAAGGTTTGACATTTTATAGTCCCAACTTGTTTTTGTATTTCAGAAAAAAATAGAGCCAAAACATCAAAATCTGACCGATTTGAAATAAGAAACCCACAGGGGAAACCTTCTCTAAGTTCATCTACAACCATTATTGTGTGTAATTCAAAATCATAGTTATTAGTTCCATGTGTGCCATCTAAGCAAATTATATCTTTTCCATGCTTCAATAAAATTTCCCTTTGTGATGATGTCATTATTATTAAAATAAAGTCTTCTTCTTTAAATTTAAAATTTTCTTCTAGTAAAATGCCTTGCGGTTTATAAAATAGGACACAGTTACCATTTTCTTTCATATTGTTTACCCAAGACTCTACGCTTACAGCATCATTTTTGTGCCACGTTGGTGGATGTGCAAGTTGATATGCATACTCAATATTAAACAAATCTTTTCTGTTGCTAAGATGAATCCTTTGTAAATCTGAATTAACTACTGAATTTCTGATGTTATCCAAAATAATATTAAAGGGAATTTTTTGAGCAATTTTTGAAGCTAATAAGTTTTTTTCTTGCTTTGTTAAGGTCATATGGGCTAATTCTTGTCTGTGCCCCACATGGGTTTTCATATGTCTTACAGTGCAACTGCCTAAAACAAAATTTAACATAAACAAAAAATAATTAATCTAAACTTATCACTCGACTTACCATCAGTACTAATTTTCAAATTTATAGATGCCATACAAAACGCATTTATTTTCTTGGATCCCTGTAACTTTAAATGCCGTTTTTGAGGCATATACACCCCTGAACGACTGCAAACATAACGATTTAGAACATGGTGCTTAGATGATTTTGTTGTCTCTTTACGAAATTGCGTAGAAATGTTTTTTTCAATGGTTTTTTTCCAATCCAAAAATTCAGAGACTGATAAAAACTGCAGTTCCTCAGATTCAACTTTTACATCATGAAGGTTTCTGATATGTTTAACAAATTCTTCCAAGGAAGGTGATGAATAAGTTTTGCACAAAGGGCAAATTTTGTGCTTAATATTTTTTCCTGGCAGTGTTAGAACCTCGGTTAGAACAGTACTGGCACTGGAATGTAAATTTTTTATATGGCTTTTTAAATGGTGTTTATACGAATATTTTCGGTTACAATGACTGCATTGATAATTATATGTAACTTCAACTTCAGGACGAGTTTCAGAATATTGGGAGTCAGCATGTTTTTGCTTAATGTGCCTTTTAAGGGTGTATTTTTTTGTGAAGTATTTGTTACATACCAGGCACTTGTTATCACTTATCTTCTGTGGAAGGTTCTTAAATTCTTCCTGATGTTTCCTTTTAAGATGCAGTTTTAATGAGTCACTTCTGGCAAATATTTTTTTGCATACCCAACAAAATTGGGGTGCCATTGGGGTTTTATTTACCTACTACAATCACAATTCAATACACAATATGGCATGGTAATTAATTGGTAAATTTTAGAGAACACTCAAAATCATAAGGTAAAAACAGTAAAAACACGGCCAAAGTAAAAAACATCAAAGGCCAACAAAAACATAATTTTGAACATTGAAGTTTTCATGTTTTCAAATGTCATTAATGTCAGTTGTCAAATTGGTGGAAATGTGCTGTGTGAGGTTATCGGCACAGACTCTAGTATGCACTGCTATTTTCAACTTCATTATTTATGGATTCACTATTTTGTAAAAACGGTTGATGCCTTCTCAAGTGATCCGCAAAATTAGAGGTATTACCACTGGTCTTGTATTCTAGCCCACATTTATTGCATTTTGCAAGCTTTTTATCACCAGACCTTTTAAAATGTGCCCAAACCGAAGACACTTTTGTCCTCTTACTTTTCGCACAGCCGCACAGTGCTTTGAAATAGGGTTTGCGGACAAAAATGAAATAAAGCATAAAAACGGGGTTTTAAAAACATGTTTAATTAAGAAAAAATCTTGATTGTAAATAATAAATCAAATGAACTCAATCGTGCACGTAAACTAAATAAACTTTAAGAAAAATTATCTTCTGTCTCAGAAACCACACACAAATTCCAAATCACAAAATTCTTTGCTCTAAAAAAATATAAACAAAAATAATACATTCGGAAACTATAATAAACTTTAACAAAACTTTTCTGTCTCACACACTAACAAAAAAATCAGAAAACTATATTGTAAAAAATGTAAATTACAGAACACATTCGTAAACTATAACAAAGTTTAACAAAAAATCATTTTCTGTCTCAGACACAGTAACAACGAAACCAAAATTATAGATTGTAAAAAAATCAACGAAAAGAGAACACATTCCTAAACTATAAAAACTTCATCTTCAACAAGAATCGTCTTCTGTCTCAGACTCAGTATCAAACTGTAGAGAAATTCCCGATTCATTAACATCCGGTTATTAAAGAACGGTCTACATCCAAATCAAAAATCACAAGATACTCCGCAATTTCGCTTAAATCGTCATTTCTAGATGATTTTTTCAATGATGGATTTCGATTTGTTGAAATTAGGGGATCAGAGCCAAGTAGTAGTGAATTCATAAGATCTTTACTTGTATCTTTACGGCTGTCAAAAACAGGTTTTTGTGAGATCAAAAACTCCTAATTTTTTTTGTTATAACATAAATAGTTGAAAAAAATGCGTGTTTTTATAATCTAAAAACCGCATATTGATACGTTTTTTTTGTTCAAAAGTTACATACTTTCTGAAATATTAACTGTAAAAAAAATCCTTAAAGTTGATGAATTTTAACTAAACTTCATTCGGCTTCTTAGAAGCCCCAACAGTATTCTCCCTGAAAATTTCATCAAAATACTTCCAGCGGTTTCGGATCTCTCGTGACAAAGACATACAGACAGAAGAAAAATCATACTAGCATAAGTTGCCAGTATACTTGTTTTCACGTAAAACTTCCCAATATGGCGGACTTCAGTATGGGAGGCTTAAAAACGAAAATCTCTAGATTGGAATGGACTGTAGTTCAAATCGTTCAAATTGATAATCTGTGGTAAATCTAATTGAACTCTGGCACTTGGCTGACTGACGTTTACGGTTCCTTTTTCTAAATATTTTCATTATTTTTTGAGTTTTTGTTTTTATTCACAAATTCTACTTGATTTTGTTCTTTTATTTAACCTGCAGCCTGCAGTACTAATTATATACTTATAAATAATCTTTTCACCCATCAAGAACTGAGGAATAGGCTGGAAGATATTCAAAAAATGTATAAAACGTATTAGAAAACATTGACTCGTCCACAAATTCGTGAAAATAAATTAGTCCAGATGTTTGTAAAAAGGTCTCTAATTATTTTGAGAAGTTTCCTCGTATCAGTAATTTTCAGGTTTGTAATATGTATATGATAATAAATAGATTAAAACTTCTATTAATTTCAGGAAACAGCGTGCAGCGCGGGCATTACAGATTGTTGTAAATGACTTTTAAAATATAAAGAAGGTTTAAAAGTTGAGTTAGTAGGGAAGACCTAAATAAGGTAATGTTAGTAATGGCAAGGATATTATAGAGATAAGGATAGTTCGATTCCTATCTTCCTGCACTGTCAGTTTTTTACGTCATCTACTGACCGAGTTGAAGTTGGCGCTAAAGATTTTAGACAGTGACAGCAGAGGTGACAGTTGGGTGACAGTTATTTTTGCATTTGACGGAAGAGCGCACAGTGCGTTGGAAGAGGAATTTAGCGGGACAAAAGCGTTTGGTTAGAAATAAGCCAAAAAATGTGTACTGATTAAAATAAATAGTAGACATTTCAATTGATACAAAAATGCATGAATATTCTTTGTATTTCGAAACATTTTTATCAACCAAATTTGGTCGTTTTCTGCTCAGCAAGGCAGGGATCATAAGAAAACAAAATATTTATAAGTGCTTATACATTTTATTAGAAAGCCAAATTATGTTGAAGATTGCCAAAGGTATGTACTTTTCTACTGTACGTATATTATTTGTTAAAATCCTTCGTGCCTGTGTTCTGCAGATATCAAACTTTCACTTTTTTTTCAAATATCGATATATTGAATGATGTAGATCTTTTGAGTTACCAATAGTTACCAACACAGGTAGTCACAGTCACAGGGAGTTCAAGCTTAACAGGTGAATGCCCAAAAAGATTCATTTCAATCGGATAGTATAAAAACAAAACAACTCCATCAAAAGGCACTGAGTTTAAAAAATTGTCTTAGATACTTAATATATGAATTTACAATTACCGAGTGTTAAAATTAAAATTAAAATATCTATCTTATTTATTATTTTCAAAATAAAATATATTTTTTTAAAATAAATTATAGAGGGTGTCACAAGATTACAAATTAATTTAAAAATAACTGCTAAAGAGTTTTTTGATATCATAATTTTATGTATTTGGCAATAGTTTACAATACGGTTTTTGTGTATCATGTACGAATAATATCATATCGTTTTATTATCTTGTATTTATTTATTAATAAATTAAGTTGTTAATAAATAAATAAATTTAACTATATAGTTGCTATATATTAGACCATTTGCTACGTTCTTAGATTTTAAGTCCCAAACATTGCTCTTGAGATTTTGTCCCGCTAGAATAACCATGCGCCGCACTGGAGCGCTGGTCAGCGCGTGACGTAGCATTCCACGGCGATTTGACGCGATCGAACAGTCCTTTAGAGTATATACCTTAGACAAGGAAAGAGAGGGGACAGGTAACACGGCAGCTGAAAGTGAGGCCACTTGTCACCACGCGAAATTCTCCAATGGCGTAGCATCAGAAATTAGCTTGTACCTAGACGATAAAAAAAATTATTAAAACGTTAACTAATATATCGTCTATTTTTGAGTAATGAATATACAATTTTGTATTTTATAGTCCCACCTTTATAATATTAAAATATCTAAGCCGATAATGCAAAATTTATTTAGCAGTCACAGTGAACTGATCATCAAGACAATTATTTATTTATTAACGTGTGTATAATGTATAATTACATAAAAAATAATGTAAATATATATGTTTTAAACGTGTATATACATGTATACCGTATGATCGAAAAACAACGGCATCCTGTTTGGAAATGACGATCGATGACATTCCCTATAGAATTATATTACATATAAAATGACATAAAAACTAAATAAAATGACATCGAAAGAAGACTGAGAGGAACAGTTTAATAATATGTAAAATAATAGTTTACAATTATTATTTTACATATTTGATAACAATACTTTATACATGTAAAATATATAAAAAAAATGTTTATTGCAGAAATTGTATTTCTCTGATTATAATACCCTACGCCACTGGAGGAATCTTGTCTGAGTAGCATTATTTATAGTTTCAAATATTAATTATAGTATAGGATATTGAAAATACTACTTGGAATTAATAAAAATAGTTTGCTTTGGATGTGGTACAAGACATATTAAAAGCATTTTACATATTTTTACTGCTATAATGAAAAAAATGTACATTTTATGACTACATAGCACAAGTTGTGTATCAACTTTTACCCGTAAAATGTAATTCCAGTCATTTTTTTCTCGCTTCAGCCTTTGCAGCCATACGCTGAACATCTCACCATACTAAACAACACAGTTTATAAATTTAAAACAAAACAGTATTCACAAAAAACATAAAAATTCGCTTGGTGTCACCTCGAAAGCTTGTCACCAAAGTATGGCCGCCGATCAAATTTTGGCCTCAAAAATTTTTCACTGGAGAATCTGCGTGTTAGCTGTCCCCTCTTTCCTTGTCTAAGATATATACAGTCCTTGGGTAATGGGACCAAAGATCAAATAACACTTCAAATATATAATATGTACAATTGTAAGTAGTTTTTATGAATCTGTTTGATATCTATTGCATTGTTTTTATATTTCTTGAAATATATATTTTTTTACTTTACAGGATACACAAACAATAATGAAAAATACAGTTACTCACTAAAAGCACTTAAGGTTTGTAATAGATGTAGTTAGAATATCAAACACCAAACCAAACCAAAAATTATGTTTTATTTTACTGGTATTCCTCACATTTGAAAGGAAAGTCATTTCATAAATAAGTAGAAGGACATCGTATACACTATATTAATAATTCTTTTTTATCCTATACTTGTTAGTTGACGCATCACTAGGTATAAAATTTAGTACTGATTCCAAACCTATAGTTGTGGTTGTGACATATTCTGATGTGTTTCTGGCAATTTAAAATAAGTTAATATTTAAACAAACATTTCTGGCTTTCCTGGCAGGAGTGTGAACACAAATTTAATAAATGTATAATGTTGATAATGTTCTGATTATTACAGTTTGCATGGTTGACTGTTTCTGTATGCTGTTATTTTTAATAAAGTATATTTAATGAGTTTTTGAGTATTTCTTTTTCCCTCAGAGGATTGTGTTCTAATCTTTATATATAAATTTTCATAAATTATATCTACAAAATTTATTACCTTATTACTTTTTGCTAAAGACTTTGTAATTGATACAGTTTAACAGTATATAAAAGAACTATTTAAATAAGATGTTTGAAAATATATAGCTGTTTTTGCACACATCAATTCAATTTGTGATTAACTGTACTGAAATAAAAACAAATTAAGAGAAATGGGGTGATCTATCAACTATAACATGAAACGCATCATCCTATTTCCAAGTCTTCTATTAATTTCACTTATTAAACAACTATTTTTATTCAATAATCTTGATAATTCTAGGCTCTCAGATATCGTCAAAACATGAAAACAAAAAATCACTTCATACAGTTCTTACGTCCCTTTAACTGAAATAAAAGAAACACAGGGGAGTTAATATTCTGACTGAGAAAGTTTATAAAATACCTTTAAGTAAAATCTCTTCGGATCTGCGGTAAAATACCTTTATTCTTATTAAATCATTTCAATAATCTATGTTTTTATTTATGATTTATGACAACCACCTAATAACCTAACTTTTACGTCAACTTGACAATCCTGAAAAATGTTATTGTTAACCAACGAGTAAATCAATTTCTGAATTCGCTAACGCGAACTTATTTTTCATTAAAAAAAATTACCAATTTTCGTAACTAGGTCGGCCATATTGAGGAACTTTTAAAAGAATTGTACTATAGTTGCAAAAAACCTTTACAATTTCAATAGCCCAAGGTCCACATTATTTAATTACAACAAAAGAATAGATTATTTTCAGTCACTTTTTACTACGGTATAACTTCGTACCCAAAAATAAAATTGTATATTTCATAATGTACAAAAATAATACATACCTTGGTTAGCTTCCATGGCAGGTTTAGTTTTTTTTTAATGAAAAGGCACTTGTTGGTACGATTCGTTTTAATCAGTAAACGATTGATGAGACAATTTTATTTCTTCTACATTTTTATCATTTTTCATAATATTTTGTAACGATATCGAGTATCCTAACAATAAAAGTAAACCTGTTTATGGCATGGTACAAAGAATACAAGGTATGATATTGCGCAGGTTGGTCGCTACGTCACAGGTGATAACTGGCGCTATTGGTCAGCACTCTCCGCGCGCCAGTTCAAATCGTCAAGATATTGTTATAAACCTGTTTTTTTGTTTATATACCGTCATTGAATTATCGCTAAGCAAGTTACTGTGGAGCAGTGCGTAAAGGCTTTGGCACACAGAACGCGATCTGTCGCGGCGGGCAACTTTCGCGCGATCTTCGCTGCGGTAAAGCGATCTATAACGCCACACAGGATGCGATATTTTTCTGCAGTCGGACGTGCCTGTCATAGAAAATAACCTAACGTGCCTGTGTTTGCAATGTCTAGCTCTGACGAGGAAGAAATTCTTCTTCTCTTTGCTCTAATACTAAAAAAAGAAAAAGAAAAATGTTACTGGGTACATCCCATCAATAAAAAAAGGCCCAATTATATGAATACCACCGCCTCTGTATTGAACTACAGTCTCATGAAGACAAGTTTTTTCAATATTTCCGCATGTCGAGATTGTGTTTTGAAGAATTGCATGACCTTTTAAAGGCAAATATTGCTAAGTGCACCACGAACTGGAGAAAACCAATTCATACAAGAGAAAGATTAGCTATTTGTTTGAGGTAATTAAAAGTCATAGACACTTTATGTGAAATTTAATAAAATAAACTATAATATTATATTAATATACAAACATTTATAGTGTTTAAACTTGACCAAAATGGCGTAGAAACGTCAAAATCAACATTGAAATTGAAATGTTTAAAAATAATAACATTTAGAGTAAATTTATTTTATTATTCAGGTTACATTAAGATAAATATCTTCGAATTTTCAATCATGCGTGTCGCTTGTTTCTTCAAACATCTTTGTTGAAAAAAGATTTGATTGGCATGACGATCTTTCGCTATATATTTGTGTTTGAGTATTGGGGTCCAAGTCGATTACTTCAGCAGTTTATAAACCATGATCTTTATTTATTTTATTTTAATATTATCATATTGTATTTTTTAATTTATAAATAAAATGTACTCACCAGTCATGTTGAGAGTTTTTGCTATTTCGTTCCATGCTTCACTTTTCTTCAACATATTCTTATAATGTTCATGTGTAGTGTCATACAAAAACACATAGCTTCTCACAGTTTCTATAAATATTTCATTATTTTCCGACATTTTTAATTTCATTGATGGATGTAAACATAGAAAATAACCTAAGATGTAAATATAATATATATCGCGCGATAATTTGTAAATTTGTACAAGTGTATCGCTTGTCGTCGCGATCTAACCTTGCCCGCCGCGGTAGACCGCTTTCAGTGTGCCCATCCTCGTACATTTTTGTGTAATACAAAATTGCTGCGGTCAAATATCGCTGCCCGCCGCGACAGATCGCGTTCTGTGTGCCAAAGCCTTAAGGAGTCGGGCTAGGAAGCGAGAGACCTGAGTTCGAATCTCGGCCGGGACATAACTTTTTATTTATTTTTTAAATACTGGTGTATTCTATATTTATTTTTGTAGTATAAAAAAGAACTATTTATTCTGTTATTTTTTAATCTCCGGTATTAATATAAATTGATTGTTGGTACAACACCTCATTTAATATAAAATAATATTCTACTTTTTGAAATGTATCGGGCACTAATTGTACCTAAAAGTAATATATTTTTAGTCATATACCATATTGTAAACTATTTAATATTTCAGTCACTTAAAAAGTTAATTTCCATTGAATAATTGGGTTGTCACCATTAAAGGAAATTTGAGCTATATAATCCTTGATGGTCATATTCTGGGTATGCAAATATTTCCTCTAAATTTTGGGTTTCGTTCAACCGATTTATTCTCAAAACCTGAAACATCTACATATAAAAAGCACAGGTCACTAATTATAATAGACTTCACCCTTGGAATTACTTCTATCACAATTACAAATACATTCATCTGCATTGGCATTTTCTACCTTTCGAAGTGGAAACTTCAACTTCCCAACATTTTTTAAATGATGTAACAATTCCTCTTGTTGTTACTTTTCCATGGATATCCTCATCTCTGTCCCCATGTGAATTCAGAGGCAATGAACATGAAAATTATTTACATAAACATCGCAAACTAAAACCTAATAAACAATTTTATACCGAATATAGAAATAAATTTAGTATTCTTACCTATTATCGTCCAAAAAAAAATCCATGTTAATAGATAATTATTTTAAATATATTTTTGGAACTGCTGGTTTTCGTAACTATTAAATTAAACGAACTAAAAGTCTTAAAATAAACAATTTAACCATAACCCTAAAAAATGCAGATCTCCTGTCAACTTTCTTTATTTTTTATTTATTCATTATTTTCCTAGTGACGTCACAGGTGGTATGCGCGAACTGAACGAAATTGGAGCCGCTATCGATCATACTTTGTATTCTTTGTACCATGTGTTTATGGTATTTCGATTATTTATTTCCGATATGGAGGCAAAAAAAAATTTTTTTTGCACGCAGAATTTCGATTATTGTCCATAGGCGAAGAAGCATTGTGCGCCGCGCCGCGCCGAAATTCTCGGCTTCCTATACGTATACGTGTGATAACTCATGGTGTGGCAAATGTAGCATTTTAACTCGATTTGGGGCCCCTTATATAGGATCACAGAAACATTTTCAATGTTAAAATATAATTAATATTATGTCCACGATAAACGATCGATACGTCTTAAGGCACTTATGAATCGTACGTCTTATGGCTATCAATATGGCTTACATCTAAAAACTATAATGGAATTTGAAAAAATCCGGTTTTTTCGCTTACGTTTTTTTACAAAACCTATTGGGATTTTAGTCCCGGTATTTTATCGGGACTTAAATGGCGTCATCTTTTTTCCTTAAATGTTCTAAATATTCCCCTTCGTATTTCTTATTATTTAAATTATTTGGCAAATTTTTAAACTTATCATGTGATTTATTTTTGATGTACAGGGTGGGTCAAATTAGACCCTTTTAAATGGAAACACCCTTTTCTATAGGAGATAGACAAAAACTAATATCGGTGTCTGGAGCTCAATTTTTGTCAAAAACATGATGGTGAAAACCGCATATCGATATCTGTTACCGTTTCTGAGTTACGGGGTGTGTTTAAAAAATATTTTTAATAAATTGCTGTAACTTTCTGCAAAATTTTCTATTTTTTATGAAAATACCTAAAGTACCTTTTACGTAGAATTTAATGGTTTAAGTATAATTTTTAAATTAATAATTTAAGAATTATCAACAGAAAATTTTGATTTATATATGGGACACCCTGTATGTATATTTTAGTATATTGAAATGAATTTAAAATTACCTTTCCAAAAATATAACACACTTTATATTTTGCTCGATTCTCTGAGATATAGAAAGTATATAAAATTTGCCCGCTTTAAATAAGTAGGCTTGAACGGCACCGGCTATAATGCAAAAAAAAATCTGCTGTGAGCATCAATTAAACGAAAAATAATATTTGTTATGAGAGATGCAGAATTGTATAACAATTTAAAATATATTTAACCAACATCAACACATTTAAACTATATCTACATAACAATAAAATAAATAGCAAACCAAGACATGAGATTTTGCCACAGGTGCTCGAGATATTGACCGTCTTCTGTTAGGGACAGACGGGGCAGTTTTTGAACATTTCGCGGAATTCATTAACTCAGTGGGGGGTGAAAGGTACTCTCTCATAACTGCTGGGTATTTCTAATTTTGTCTAGATTATACAGTATAAGGAACCTTTATTCTTCCGCAAATATATCCATAGGATTAGATCCATGGGCACTAAGTCAGGCGGCCTCGACGACCAACGGCTGGGATCTTGGTAAGCTATTCAGGATTATAACAAATTATCAAGTGTGCTATATTTTTGGAAAGATAATTTTAAATTCTTTACAGTTAATTAAAAATATAGGGGGTGTCCCAAATAAAAAATCAATTTTTCTGTTGATAACTCTTAAATTATTAATTTTAAAAAAATTATACTTAAACCATTAAATTCTACCCACCCTGTACACATATAGGTACTTATCATCTGATCATTTATCTTCCTTTAAAACATGTATTCCTATGTTACAGTCTTTTCTTATTATTCGCTGATTTGGCTAATTTTGCCATTGTTATTCGGTGAGTACATTTTGTATACATTTGTAAACGTTAAAATGTCTGCCGGTAAATAAAGTTCTGGCGATGATCCTCAGTCGTAATGGGATGTTTCTTTCCATTTTTGTGGCTAGCAATCGTTTAATAAAGCTGTCAAGATTCTGTCTGACAGGTATTTTTGTGTTTTGGATCGTGTTTGCCTCTGAGATCTTGTAGTGCTTCCAATCTGTCTGTTATGGCCATTGCCTGTAAACTTATATGGTGAAATTTTGATAAAATAATTTAGTACACACTAAAAACACGGTATGTCGCTAGTGGTAGGAAAAATAATTTTTAGAGGTTACTAGTTTATTTGGTTGCCTGTGATATGCATATACAGGGTATTTCCTAATTAATCTAAAAAATAAAAAATCGTTAGAAAACGAATTAAGGCGGGCTCTTAATAAGTATATTTATTTTTTTCTCGACAACCGTTTGATGAACAAGAAAAACTCAAAAGATCAATTTTGTTGAAAAAGTCAAGCCAGTCAAGAAAAAAATATATTTTCTTTAAAAAAAAACAGTGGTGTACCATTTATGTTAAGCATAAAAATCGATTTTTTTAAATTTTTAACACCCTGTAGATCAGAAAGGAAGTACTTTAGACCCAGTGGTTATATAAAAATTGTTTTAAGAACACATGAGGAATCACACCACAATTTTTTAGACTAATTAGAAAACACCCTGTATATTGTCAACTTGACAATGATTGTTGATAAATCAAAAAATACCTTTTCTGTGAAAAAAGCCCGATTTTCGCAGGAAAAATTTTGGTTTTTATTGAATTTGGGCCTGCGTCTGCAAATACCCGGTATGTTTTTTAATATTCTATCTATCTAAATTTTAAATATCATAGTCAGAAATAGTTTTATTATTTATTAACTGTAAAAATGGTATACTTATAAGTTTTATCAAATATTGTGATTTACTTTCTACCTTGTAGTCAAAATTTGTATTTAATAAACCGTAAAATATATATATATATATATATATATATATATATATATATATATATATATATATATATATATATATATATATATATATATATATATATATATATATATATATATATTCTGTGTTATGTGATATATGGTTTATTAAAGTTACTCTGATATACTAATATATCAATGTAACTTGAAAAAAAAATCCTTTGAAATCAAATATAAACATAAAAAATATTTACAGCAGAAAAGGCGAAGGCGTTGGGTTAAACGTAGTCTCTACTAAGAACACGGAGGGGCGCTTTGACCCAAAATTTTACTATTAAGTTTCATATCTATCTTAATAGTAGATTATTTTCTTTTATCTATGGTTATGGCATTTCTAATCACTGTCAAACAAATTTTTAAAGTAGTGTTGAGGTTTTTGGAAATGAAACCACTACGCAAATAGACAACAAAGTAGAAAATATATTGAATACGAAGATTTTAAATACAAGAAAATTGAGTGCATTAACTATCGTTATCTCTTACAAGTCTCATATGAAAAATCCAGATGAACATTTATTACAGTTTTTTCGATTTTTACGTCATGGCGCCATCTAGTACATAACAGTAAGACTTTTCTTTTATTCATTTACTCAACATACTAAAAAAGCTAAACATTCTAAAGTCGAAATACTAAATATCTAACAATATTAAGTATCCCAAATACTAAATAGCTAAACAATATTAAATAGTCTAAATACTAAATATCTAACACTCCCACTTATTTAGATCGATTTAACTCTAAATCCGTTACATTAAGTTTTTGTTGTATAAAAGAAAACTTGATTGCTGATTGGTTGTCTACAAATATGGGCACTCTGTCTGTATACACTCCGAGTTCGTTGTACATTTCTTTTAACCATAGGGGTTCTTTGACACCATGAGCTAGGGCGATGTACTCAGATTCTGTTGTGGAAAGGGAAACTGCACTCTGCCATTGACTGGACCATGTTATTGGACCTCCTGCAAATAAAAACGTGAAGCCACTCGTTGATCGACGCGTTTGTATACACCCGGCATAATCAGCATCTGTAAACCCGATCAATTCGTCACTCCCACTATGTCCGTATTAGTCACTATAGTGATACCGAAATTAGTAGTTCCTTTCAGGTATCGAATAATCCTCTTCACTGCTTGCCAATGTTTTTCTCCGTAATTGGTTAGAAACTGACTGAAGCTCGATTCACGGAGTACTCGATATCCGGTCGCGACACACGAGCTACAAAGGGTAACGATCTAACCGCATCGCGATAAGGCACTGTTGATTGAATTTCTAATTGGTTGCTGTCTGGTGGCTTAGAGAGATGAGATCCTGGTTCTGCTGGAATTGCTACTGTTTTAGCTGTTGACATACCAAATTTTTCTATTATTTTATTAATCAAAGCAGTTTGAGTAATTTTAATTTGTCTCTTCTCTATTGCGTTCAATTTCTACACCAACAAACTGCGTCCCTGGTTCAATTGTGATTTGAAACATCTGCTTCAAGTAGTCCAGCACCTTCTTGATTGCATCAATGGAGTTTGATAGGATCAATCCATTATCCACATAGAGCCAGATACACTTTTGCTTTATTAAACATTCCGTAGAAAACACATTTATCACTGTTGATGGCCTTGAAATTAAAGTTCATTAGAAAACCTACAAATTTTGTGTTCCAGCATCGGGGTGATTGCTTAAGACCATACAGGCTTCTTTGCAATTTGCGTTTTATATTATCTGATTGTGACTCCTCATAACCTAGTGGTCTATCCATGAATATTTCTTCTTGTAGTTCTCCATAAAGAAAGGCAGTTTTCTCTGTTCCAGCACTTGAAAGAAGAACTCTGATTGACTCATATCTTATAACTGGTGCAAAAGTTTCTTTGTAGTCAATGCCTTCTCTCTGAGAGAAGCCTCTTGCCACCAATCGTGCCTTGTACCTTTTAATGCTGCCATTTGGATCAGTTTTTAGTGCATATATCCATTTACATCCTACTGCCTTTCTTCCTTTTGGAAGTTCTTCTAATGTCCATGTTTGATTTTCCTCAGTCACACAATCAACAACTTCAATCAATTGACAACTTCAGTCAATAAAACAAAAGGCTCTAGGTGAGAAGGTATTCTTAACTGACTCCTGTCTCTTAACCTTACATTTCTGTTTATGACTGGAGCTTCTTCGGATTTTGTCTCTTCTTCCTCATTATCCGATTCTTCATCAAAATTGCCAAATATTAATTCTGTTGTGCTGAACCTCTCTCTCTCTCTGGTGTTACTTCTTCGTCGTCTTTGTCATCAGCTTCGCAAAACACAACATCACTACTCACATGGATTTTCTGTGTAATTTTGTTGAATAAACGATAGTTCTTTGGTTCATTCTGATATCCTACAAAAATCAGCTTCTCACTCCTAGGATTAAACTCTGAAGGTTGCTTTTCCTTTGGAATATGCATGTAGGCGCTGCTTCCAAAAATTCTCAAATGATTTAGCTCTGGCACTTTCCCATACCATAAGCTGTCTTGTCGTTGGATAGTTTTATGACTGTTCGATTTAACTCGTAACATGCTGTGTTCACAGCTTCAGTCCAGAGTGAAGAGGGTACATTCTTTCCAATCAGCATAGATCGAGCACAATTTACTATTGTTCATATTTCTCTCTCGCACAGTTAGCCTGGGCCAAGATGTCAAGAAAAAAAATATATAAACTTTGAGTACTTTATTTTTTAAATGCCGATACCACTGGCTTCAAAAAAATATAAAAATTAAAATCGCCGACGTACAATTGGGGTCTCTACACAAATTAAAAAAAAACTTTTTCAACCAAAGTAAAAAGCGCGCAAAAGTTTTGTTAATAATAAATAACGACCATCATCACCAAAAGGTATGCTTACTGTTGCCCCCCTCCCTGTTTCTAAATTCAGGAGGTTGGGTCTCTGAACAAATTTAAATAAAAATAGATTTTAATCTAATGGAAAAAACAAAAAAATATTTTTTTTCCTAATATTTAAGTGATAAAATTTTACTTTATGATCATAAGTATCATTAAACAAGTAAAACTACAAACTAACAATTAATGAAGTACAATTAATAATTTTAACACACACTGAATTTAGTCTAAAAAGGAAGAAAACAATTAGGTTTTAGCTATAATTAAATAAATAAATTTTAAACATGGTTACTGTTGTAGAAAGCAACACTCCTAAGGAGATTTTTTTGACCAATTTGTCCGCCTGGCCAGGTGGAAATACCATTTGTTTAAAAAAACGTGAACTTACTGATGATTTCCATTTAAAACTGGGCATAGATAGTGGAGGTGGATCTTTAAAAATTTGTCTGTATTTATGTTGTTACGAAAATCCCGAAATAAAACAAGAAACACATAAAAGTACCGGAATAAACAAACTTATTATAATAGGATTGGCTCCCAAAATAATAGAAACCTACAAAAATATCAGAGCAATGTTTGAGATTTTGCAACTCCATAGTATTTGTGGAGTCAGTTCTTACACATTTGCCGTAGATCTTAAGTTGATAATGATTATATTGGGCCTTAAATCTTCATCATCATGCCATCCATGTGCCTATTGTGATGTTAACTCAAAAAATTTACAGTCAAGGGGAGAACTAAGATCCATAAAAGATATATCCAAATGGAGTACATTAAGTTTACTACTACTAAAAAAGTACTAAGTTTACTTTTTTAATAGTTATTTTTTGCAAATTTTAATTAAAATTTTTAGAGAATTGTGTCAACATTCCTTTAATAACTGACGATCTTCCAATTATCAACTATATATTTATTTAGATAGGAGTTGTACAAAAAATATACGATTCTTTAAAAAAGAACTTTCCGGAAATTGCTGAAAGCTGGCTAAGAAGTTCTAGGATACAATTAGACCATTACAGCAGATTTAATGAAAATAATGCCAGAAACTTGCTTAAAAAAGTTGACGTCCTTAAAGCACTAGATCCTGGTACTTACTTTGTAACAAAACTTTATTTTATTATTGTTATTTGGACACTAAGCCCTTTGCTTATTTTTTTAGAGAACAAATACATAGAGGTATTTTGTGCCTTCAATGATGTGGTAGCCAGCTGTTTTGGAAAATATATTGATACCAATTACGAAACCTATAGGTATACTGAGATTTTCCGACAAAATAAGAGATACGAAAATCAGTTTTACTCCAAAAATTCACGCTGTTGTTCACCATATAGTGGATTTTGTTAGTATTTCACAGAAAGCATTGGGCTTTTACTCTGAGCAAGCCTCAGAGCAGGTGCATCATTCCTTTAAATTGTTCTCAAAAAACTTTAATTCAAATCCGAGATCAAAAAACTATCAAAAAAATCTCCTAAGAGTGTTGCTTCCTACAACAGTAACCATGTTTAAAATTTATTTATTTACTTATAGCTAGTACCTAATTGTTTTCTTCCTTTTTAGTCTAAATTCAGTGTGTATTAAAGTTATTAATTGTACTTCCTTAATTGTTAGTTTGTAGTTTTACTTCTATACTAATACTTATAATCATAAAGTAAAATTTTATCACTAAAATATTAGAAAAAAAACTATTTTTTGCTTTTTCCATTAGATTAAAGTCTATTTTTATTTAAATTTGTTCAGAGACCCAACCTCCTGGAATTAGAAACAGAGAGGGGGGCAGCAGTAAGCATACCTTTTGGTGATTATGGTCGTTATTTATTATTAACAAAACTTTTTTCGCGCTTTTTACTCTGGTTGAAAAAGTTTTTTTTTAAATTTGTGTAGAGACCCCAATTGTACGTCGGCGATTTTAATTTTTAAAGTTTTTTGAAGCCAGTGGTATCGGCATTTAAAAAGTAAAGTACTCAAAGTTTATATATTTTTTTTTCTTGACATCTTGGTCCAGGCTAACTGTGCTCGGCCTTGCCATTCTGCTGATGAATATATGGTGCTGACGTTTCATGAATTATGCCCTTTTCTTTCAAAAATTGGAACTCACCTGACGTGTATTCTGTTCCATTGTCTGATTTGAGAACTTTTATTTTGTTACCAGTTTGCCGTGCTACCGACGCACAGTAGGCAATATGTCCAAACCAAGTTGCAAAAAATAACATCCACAGTTAGCATTTATGGCAATAACATTAGATCGGAAACATATTAGTTAAGAGGAAACCACATAAAACTAACAAAAAAACATATTCGGAGTCTCTTTCGAGGGGCTGTAAAACGAACTTTGCGCAAAACCTACATTTTCAGTTAGTTTGTGTCCAATAACTTCCTTATACATTGACACCCCTTTTATCTTTTTTATTTGACGTTTCCGAAAACTGTCTCAAATGAAAGTGGTTTTGAATAAATTTGCCAAAAAGGTCTATTTCGCATATCCAAAGTGCTTCAAAAAATCTGGGCGTGGTTCAACTATCTTATTTCAAATTAGGTATAGGATATGCTACATAAAAGTAGTTAGGATTTTTAAGAGAAAATAAAAAAAAATAAATAAAAAATTGGGTACTAATTTGAAATAAGAAAGTTGGGCCACGCACAGGATGTCTAAGGCACCCTGTATATGCAAAGAAGACTGTTTTCAAAAATGTATTCCAGACCATTAAACTTTTATTCAAGACACTTTTTTCGAAAACGTCGAGTAAAAAAGATACAGAGGATGTCAATATATATACCTAATCTAACAAACCCTGTATATGCCGGAGGAGTAATAATTGCTCAATATTTGTCTGTTTCATCTTGGCTCTGCCAAAAATCGTAAAATTTAGTGAAATGTAAAATATTCTTACCGCATTTTGGTAGCTGTATTAGTCAAAAGATGATTTTTCCATTTTATGAATCCCCCCAAAACTAACTGGGTTCACGGGCTACTGGCATAGAATGTTTTTACCAGATTTGAATGAAATCGTACAATAAAAGAATTTTTGCAACATACTTCTGGATTTTTGCCCACTGTGCGACGATTTAAATTCTTTAAATTTTTGAAATACCTCCGACTTTTGTTTCATAAAACAAATTACAACAAAACCACTGTACTGATCTTTAAATATTAAAAAATACTTTGATCCGCTTGGTGATTCTACATTGATGGGGCCACATACGTCTGTGTGTATCATTTCACCAGCCTTGAAATATCACCAGAATGAAAATTTTGCCCTCAGCGTACGTAACGAAACACTTAAAAATATAAAAATTATTCAAGCTAATTCCAATCCCACTTTTTTCCATTGCCACGGTAAAGGATTTTCTGCCATAAAATACTTAGCGTATGTGCGTCTTACTTCCTATGCGGAACTTTTTGTAATTATCACTTCCCAAATGTCTAACCGATGGCAGATTATCTACGTGGTTTCTCCATTGTCGAAAAGTAATATTTCCCGTGTTCAGATCCTCTCTATCCACAGTATTTTCAGGAAAATAAGTATTTGGGCTGCTTTTCTCAACCAGTTGTGGAGACTACACGCTGCCAAAATAACATCGTCAACTGCACTTTCTTTTAATTGAATTGGTCTTGAAAATATTCTCAAGCGCCACACAGGAATACCAAATGCATCCTCTGATACTTGCATACTCTTCTTGCGCGAGAGAGTCGGTAGTTGAATATCCTTTCAGTATTATTAAGCTGTGACTTACTGTAGGGCTTCATTAAGTTGGTTCTTCATGGAAAGGCATCGTCCCCAACAATGACCGAATTTTCAGGCATATTAAGAGTGTTATTTTCCATTGCGATGTTAGGCTTCAACCTAGCTGTTTGAAGAGATATTTATATTTTTTGATAAATGTTTTAACTACGCCTATGTTGTATCCTGTGGTATCATAACGCACGTTTTTATTCTTACCGATTAAAGCTTGATTTTCATGCATCTGTTGTCCGACGATACGATAATACGGTATTAATTTTATTGGTTGAATTTAAAGACTTCGGTTGGTTAAAAACGGTTAACCAATCGAAGCCTTTCAATTCAACCAATAAAATTAATATCGTATCATCGTATCGTCCGACAATGGATGCATGAAAATCAAGCTTAACTCACCGATGCATCAACAGCGAAATTTCGATGTTTTTAATCTCATCGATGAAACTTCGGTGAATTCCATCGATCTGTTTTTAATGTAATCTGTTATTTATCGGTGAAAATACGATTAGCCATCAAAGTCGTCGAGGTTCAAGTGCGATGAAGCCGATTTAAATTATAATTCTAACCTCAAACTGAGAAATAGCATTTTTGACGTCTTGTTTACATATAAATATTTTAAAAAATGGGAGATAATGATGAACTAAAAACAGACTACGCTATATGATATTTTTTTTTGATGTTCAAGTTGACTGTGAAACTTACGGTCGCTTAATTGTTGGTAAGTAGCGGGTAAAAAGTGACTTTTCTTTGATAATATACCTTTGTTGCAGATGAAAATATTCGAAATGAATACGCTAAATCAGTATATGAATCAAATTTCATGCCAAATAATAATGCAGGGCCAGGTTCAAGCCAACAGTCGTCTACAGGGTTGTTCACCACATACGACACGGAGTATTGTAGCTAAACGATTAGATTTTTACAAATTGTAAGTTTTGGGTTCGTTGAAGGACTATTAGAACTACAATTTAAAAATATTTTACAAGATACAGAGCCAACCAATAGAGTCTTTTAAATGGGACAACAAGTCAATAAAATTATTATTAAATATAAGGCTTTGCATGGAGAAAGATATTTGCACACCTAGTTGCAAAAAAAAATTGTGGGACAAGGTGGCAAATGAATTAAATGAAGTGCTAGGATCCCATCGTGTTATAGGAGATGCATGCGATTCCAAATATAAGAATCTGTTGGGAACTTATAGAGTAAACAAGAAAAGCAGAATACAACGGGGAAAGTGCAATAAAGTGGGAATTTTTGATACATTGGATGAAGTTTCGGTTGCATAATGGCAAAATACTAAATAAAATAATATTTAACAATAAAATTATAGTAAACATGATGCAAAAATAATAGTTATTTGCGATAATTTATGAGCTAGCACACAGAGGTCGTCGCGAGGAAATTTGACTGTTACAACTAGTGATGCTTATGTTCATCCTAAGGAAAACAAGAAGAAAAAAGAAAAAAATGTCAATAAATAAGTATATATCTTTGAAGCTTGAAAAAAGACAAGGAGAAACAAAAGTAACAAAGAGAATGGGACGAACGAAAGCGGCAGGAAAAAAAAGAGCTTAAATTGAAAGAAATAGATGCTATAAATAATCTTGCAGCAGCGATACTAAGTACAAATAAAAACAAAGACTGTTGATTCATTATTGCTACTTGTATTTATATATCAAAAGATGAAGAATTGTCTGTTTCAATGTTTGTTTTCCAGTTTAGGATATTTCAAAATTTACTTTGTTATCAATAATGAGCATTTAAAATTTTTATCATTAGTTTTCATACTTTAAGGATTAAGATAATATACTTACGTTTTACTATAACATATTTTTGTGAGAAATTTTGCTTTATGTTTGTGATATATCTGCCAGTAATGAGCATTTAATACTTGATATTTTTAGGATTAGAATGATATACCTACCAAGTTTTGATACAACATATTTTTGGAAGACTTGATTTATATTTGTGATATTCCTGCCTATAATGAGCATTTAAGACTCTTACTATTGATGTTAAATAGTTTAAGATCAATGTGCTTAAGTTTTTGGATAACATTTTTTGCAGATAATTTTCCTTTGTGATTATCTACCAATAATGAGTGTTTTAAGGCTGTTACTGATATTTTCTAACATTATTTTTAGAATTAAAATAGTATACTTAAGTTTTGTTATGTTTTTTAAAAGTATATTTCTTATGTTTGTTTGTGCCCACAAAGAACATTATTTAAGATTGTTCATGTTTTGCAAATAAGTACATATTGTTTACATCTCAGTTTTTGCATGACATCTTTTTGTAGAGAATGTTGTTTTATTTTATTAAAGGCATGATGTGATATTAACAAGTAAATTGTTAAGAATTCTACTGTTATTTTTGAGAAATATACTGTTGATTAGTAGAGTTTATCTTTTGCTGTTATATGAAAATGAAACAATCCAAGAAATGTTTACAAAATTATATTTGCTGAAAAGTAACTATGATACAAACCCAACATTAAAATTTAACAAGACATGACTAAAATATAAAAAAAAATAATAAAAACATCAATATTTTAAAAAATGCTCTAATTGCACAGTAAGCTGTTCCCT
Organism: Sitophilus oryzae; assembly: GCF_002938485.1. NCBI lineage: Eukaryota > Metazoa > Arthropoda > Insecta > Coleoptera > Curculionidae > Sitophilus > Sitophilus oryzae. The sequence goes on from NW_022146107.1 coordinate 1,045,843, forward strand.
CTTTTGTTTAGCTCCAGCATTAATAACAATATTTTTAACTTATTAATGGAACATTATCAATATCTTGTTCTATAAATTCTTCCTCTGCCTCAAGCTCTACCTGGTCTATATTTTCTCTAATTAAAATATTATGTTACATGCAGGTGGCTATTATGATAAACTTAAAGTACGAGAGATTTTGGATATTTAAAAATTTTAGTCTTCGCCAAATTCCTTTTAACCCGGCGTTAGTCGCTAGACATATTTTCGCGCCGTTAGTCGCGCGTGAGCATTTTGCTCACAGCGCAAAAAACGCATTTTTATAAAATATTCAGGAATTTTGCTTAAAAACACATGATCTTATTAAATTCTTTATTAACAGAAGATAGGTAATACAAATTAAATTACGTTGTTATTCGTCAGACTCGTTTTCAGCGCAAATTTTAGAAGTAAAGGTGGTGTGTTCTGTGCAAATCGGTCGCTGGCAAGCAACAAAACGTTTTCTGGTGCGCCTGTTTTTACTTCGAGGACAAATTTGACAGAATCTTTCATCATTCGGATCTGCTGCTCTTTGCTGTAAAAATGGCAACCCAGCTAGTTTGTGTATAGAAGCACGTAGGGGTAGACTGAGATTCTGTACATTATCACGATTTACCACATGACGTCTTACAAGCTGCAAAGCAAGCTCTTTTAGAAAAATACGTCGCATAGATATAACGGCATTATCACTCTCATTGTTAGCTTTGTATATAACGTAAGAGTTAACAGCTCCTATGTTGAGCATTGAGAAAAAACCGTCAAAGGCCATCTGCGGCTAATACGCAATATTGAATATAAACTTTTCATTTCATCGACTACATCCACAGCACCTTCTGTCACATTATAAAATGTGATCATTTCTGGTTTGAATTTTTCCCCTGTATCTTGATCAATCGCGTCATCATCATGCATCGTCGAGAGAACCAAAACATTTTTCCTGTTTTTGGGAACATAAGAAACAAGTACGCAGGTCTCCGAAAATGCAAACATGCTACTACATTGCTTTCTTTCTTTGATAATAAGAAATTCTGGGGAATTTCCTTTTTATTTTTTTTCTCAGCGTCCCGACTAGTGTCGTTCTGTATAAGTTTGTAAGTCCTAATGCTAAAGGCACTGACGTAAAGTAGTTATCGATGGTTAAATTACGACCGGTATTTAGTATTGGTTGAGCTAATCGCTTGATAACAGACGCTGCTTTATTATCACGTTGAATGGGCCATCCGCTTGTTTGCCGGCATATATTTCTAAATTGGAGGTATAGAAAGTACGAGCATCTACCATCGCATAAATTTTAATGCCATATTTTGCCGGTTTATTAGATATATACTGGCGGAACATACAACGGCCTCTAAAGGCATCAAGCATTTCGTCAATAGTGACATATTCCATCACTTGATAGTTTGCCGTGCATCGTCCTACAAAATCGTCAAACAGAAATATGATAGGAGCTAGGTTATAGGTCTTTAGGCAGTCTTTTCTGTCATCATTATCAAACCGTAAAGCTTGTAAAAGTTCGTAAAACCTTCTTTTACTCATAGTAGCAGTGAAGCACTCGGTGAAGTACCGTCTTTGGTCCATAAAAATCTTAAATATTCTATAATCCATAATATTTATTTCATATTAAGTGTTACTAACTTGAATTAACATAGAATGTGTCCCTTTCCGGTTATAATAAGAATCGTCACCTCTTGGTCCGTTAATTAATATGTGTGACCCATCTACACAATATTAGGAAACAATGAGTTTCCCCGTAAGTTGTTAAAATCTAGTATCTTTCTTCGGCCATATTATATAACGATCTCGAGCAGCATATATTCTTTTCACTGTTTGTATAAATATCGTGTGGGCATGAGCTCGACTTAGACCAAATCGGCCGCTATTCCTCTAAACGATTCTTGGTTTGAAAGAACCCAGAGCGTCAACAAGAAAGCGTGTTGCGGTGACACCGATGGTTTTGTAACATTTAATTTTATTGGTTGGAGTTGTAGGTCTTCCAACACGTTCTAACACGTTCTTCTTCGTACGTCTTCCAACACGTTCTAAAAAGTGATACAGATACAAACAGATTTATTTATATTGTCTTACCTCCACAACAGACCTCGTAAGTCTAAAGTGTGACTTAAAATCCATGTCACAGTATCGTGGAACCACTGACAAAATATAATTTTCAATTTTCGCATACATTTTTGGTTGGTTTCTCACGAGATGGATTAAGAGTAAATCTTCATCCGATGAACTTTCTTAGAAGATGCCTCTATAATTTTTCTAACCAATTGTACACTGCCCAGTCATTGTTTATTAATGTTTATTCAGAACTGCTTAACAAGTAACAACCATAAAGATAAAGATGGTAACAACTCACTCTTCCACAATACGGTTATTTATTATGTTTTCAATATTTCTGTCGTCTGTTGTCAGTAGTCTGTTGTCAATAGTTCTGTTGTGTTTTTCTGACAGTAAAATACACCGGTAGTTTCCGATGAATTTTGATGACGCAGTAGAAATCGTGTGCTCACCGCTAAGTGGACATTCTGCATGTAGTCAAATGTTATTACTTCCAGGTCATCACAAATCTTGCACTCATCAGTAGATTGCTTTAACGATAAATAAAACTTTTTGCTCTTCTTTTATCCACCGCGAGTTCGGCAGATGCTGTTCTTTTAGCTGCACCTCCTAGTGAAGGACTTTTTATTTTATGTCAAATTCTTCACATTTGCAACAAGTGTCTATTTGTGGACGGCCAAAATGAATGTCAAAAAGTCCATGAAAATATTTCCCAAAGTAAGAATATCGAATTTTGGTTGTTGGATATTTTACTCTGAACATATCAAACATAATTTTCATATTGAGTTTAGCATCAAGATATAGATAGGTTTTACTGCTGTAATGAGTTTACTTAACAGGGAATGATTCAATATGCTGACGAATTAACACGTTGTTCTCTTCTGAAATAGCATTGCCTTTTATGTTGTGTCCACGCCTGTTATACGGAGTTATATTTTGTTTTAGAAGACCTTTTAAACTTTTTAACCTTTTAATGGTAATGCTAAACAAACAAAGAAATGCCTTTGACATACTTTTCTTCGTTTACCATCAACAGGAATATAGTGATGAAAGGAGCAAGTTTTTTCCCTCGAATTTTGTGGTTGATATTTTCTTTTTATGTTAACTACTTCTAAAAGACCTTGCAAATATAAGTCCTGATCATACTTAGTGTTAAGAGCATGAAAGCGAGTAAAAGTCCATCTTTTATATCATCATTCAATTTTCAAAGCATTTCATTCGTCAGCTAAAAAAAAAAGAATGGTCAGTACATAATTACAGAAAGAATTTATCTATTACAAACTTACCGGCATCCATCTCAAGCTTTCTTGCTGCTACAGTTTTTCCTTTATAATTTACGTAAGTTCTCCCCTGAACTCTAGCTTTCTTGATAAAACTCCTTTGTAATTTTCGTCATTTCTAATCCCTCGTTTTTCTTTTCTTTGTAGCTTCTCTACTGATCTTTCTGACTGGGTATCGTCGGTATCATTCATTATTATTATTTTATAAAGATATTTTTTGTTAATAATAAACACTCTCAAATATAGGCTTTGACACAACAATATTATGACAGTATTTTCAGGTAATTCTGCTTAATAGCTGATGCTTACCTCGAAAGAGCTAGTAAATATTTATATTGTGAAAGGAACCAACTGTGTTACTTTTTAATATATTGAAGACTTCAAGCATCAAATTTTATAGATATCTATGAAATTGATTCTCTTCACAATGTATTCATTTGGCTTAATATGACATTTTATTTTGTTATATTATCAAAGCTGATTTAATTTTTCCCGATCCTTTAAACATCTACAAAGTCTACTTTCAAGTGATCTCGAGAACGAAGCGCCGAAATATAATTACAAGATTAAACGAACTTGTGAAGTTCGATCGTAATTATATGAGGCGCTTCGTTCGAAGAAATCACTCCCACCGCACCCTATTTTATCATGGACCAAGAATCAATGTGAATAATCCATGAAACCCAAGGAAAAATTAGTAAATCAACTTTTTTCCCGATTTCGAATAAAGTTCTCAATCGGTTCTTTAAAAGTATGAAGTTAGTAACGTATAGGTGAGGTGATGAGTAGCCGAGAATACCACAGAGTAAATTTTTTATTCTTTAAATATTGTGGCCACAGAGCGTACATAAGCCGTACTACAAAGTCTACTTTCAAGTGATCTCTTCGAACGAAGCGCCTCATATAATTACGATCGAACTTCCCAAGTTCGTTTAATCTTGTAATTTTCGCATGCTTTTTTGGTTGGTTTCTCACGAGATGGATTAAGAGTAAATCTTCATCCGATGAACTTTCTTGTTCCTCGCTGGACGAATATGCCTCTATAACTTTTTTAACCAACTGCCAATCATTATTTATTAATGTTTATTCACAACTGCTTAACAAGTAACAACCATAGATAAAGATGGTAACAACTCACTCTTCCACAATAACGTTATTTATTATGTTTTCGATATTTCTGTCAAATGTCACAAAATTATTCGGAGTCTTTTTCTGACAGTAAAATACACCGGTAGTTTCCGATGAATTTTGATGACGCAGTAGGAATCGTGTGCTCACCGCTAAGTGGACATTCTGCATGTAGTCAAATGTTATTACTTCCAGGTCATCACAAATCTTGCACTCATCAGTAGATTGCTTTAACGATAAATAAAACGTTTTTGCTCTTCTTTTATGTACCGCGAGTTCGGCAGATGCTGTTCTTTTAGCTGCACCTCCTAGTGAAGGACTTTTTATTTTAAGTTCAAATTCTTCACATTTGCAACAAGTGTCTATTTGTGGACGGCCAAAATGAATGTCAAAATGTCCATGAAAATATTTCCCAAAGTAAGAATATCGAATTTTGGTTGTTGGATATTTTACTCTGAACATATCAAACATAATTTTCATATTGAGTTTAGCATCAAGATATAGATAGGTTTTACTGCTGTAATGAGTTTACTTAACAGGGAATGATTCAATATGCTGACGAATTAACACGTTGTTCTCTTCTGAAATAGCATTGCCTTTTATGTTTTGTCCACGCCTGTTATACGGAGTTATATTTTGTTTTAGAGTTTTAGAAGACCTTTTAAACTTTTTAACCTTTTAATGGTAATGCTAAACAAACAAAGAAATGCCTTTTGACATACTTTTCTTCGTTTACCATCAACAGGAATATAGTGATGAAAGGAGCAAGTTTTTCCCTTTGAGTTCCCGGAATTTTGTGGTTGATATTTTCTTTTTATGTTAACTACTTCTAAAAGACCTTGCAAATATAAGTCCTGATCATTCTTAGTGTTAAAAGCATGAAAGCGAGTAAAAAGTCCATCTTTTATATCATCATTCAATTTTTCAAAGCATTTCATTGGTCAGCTAAAAAAAAGAATGGTCAGTACATAATTACAGAAAGATTTTATCTATTACAAACTTACCGGCATCCATCTCCAAGCTTTCTTGCTGCTACAGTTTTTCCTTTATAATTTACGTAAGTCCTCCCCTGAACTCTAGCTTTCTTGATAAAATTCCTTTTGTAATTTTCGTCATTTCTAATCCCTCGTTTTCTTTTCTTTGCAGCTTCTTCTACTGATCTTTCTGACTGGGTATCGTCGGTATCATTCATTATTATTATTTTATAAAAGATATTTTTTGTTAATAATAAACACTCTCAAATATAGGCTTTGACACAACAATATTATGACAGTATTTTCAGGGTAATTCTACTTGACAGCTGGTGCTTACCTCGGTGGCGCTAGTAGCCATTTATATCAGAAAGGAACTAACTGATATCACTTGGTACCTTTCTCAAATAAATGTTCGAAACTAGATCGAATTTACTGACATTGCATTTAAGGAAGATTTTTTCAAAGGTGCATTTACCTTAAAAGAATGCAATGAGCTGAAAAACTCAGAATGGCCGAAAATGTTAGTTAGTCCCTTTCTGAAATAAACGATTCAATTATATAGTTAAAATATTATATTAGATTGTTAATATATTATTTTTGGTTCTTATTAAGAAATACATAAAACACCTAATAGTAAAAAACCTTTTTTTAAAATGTATTAATATTTTTTAGTTATTATTAATTATTGTGAATGTATCAAAAATTGAAAAAAAACTAATGAAATTAAAATCATCTCTATTTGATTCCGAACTACAAAATTCCCTCTCTATTTTCTACACAAAGCAGGCGTGGCTTCTTAGTAAACGAATGTAGGTTACTTTGCTAGTCCGCTGTAAAATTCGCCTATATGATAAATCTAACGAAAAAATTAGCCTGGCGCATTCGCCAAAATGTAATTTTCACATTTGCATTGTTTGTCGCATCTGTTTAGGTTAGTCTGTAGTAGTAGGTTAAGACATGCTGTAACTAATTGCCAAAATTGTTATCATATGTCGGAATTCATAACACTTGATGAAAACTTGCTTGCTTTCAGAGGAAGGTGCTAAAGCTACATTTTAGATATATGAAATGACGTTCGCGGATTTAGGACCAGGAAATAAACAACCTTTTATTTAAAACATTGCCGACATTTCGACGTGCATTTTCGTCTTTATCAAGGCTCTTTTCAGCTAAAAGGTTCTGTCATTAAGTATCTGAGATAAATGTTCTTTGAGTAACAATATTGTTCACATGAATGCGTGTAGAAAATACGTAGAAGAAAAACTATTGTGTTGAACTAAAGAGGAAAAAACTACAAAGGAACAAATGTTTCGCCAAACATCGGATCGAGAATCGTATTTTAATCGGCAAACTGAATTTCTAGAAATTAGGTTTAACAAAGAGAAGTAACGTTTGGGAGTACTACTTCATAATTGGGCATTGTACAGGGTGTCCCATTTTTCTTGAAATCATAAGGTATCTCCATTATTAGTGCACATTATCTGCTTGAAATTTTGTGGTCAGCGAAGTAATTTTTTCCAAAATAAATATACTTTTTTTCAAATTGACCACAAAATTTTTGTCTGCAATGGTTTCTTTTATAGAGTGCTTGATTTAATTTTGTCCTTGTGTCCCGGTAGTGAAGTTTCTTGCATGAACCATTGTATGCAGAATATCTTCTGATGCTAGAGGCGATTTCATGCAGTTATAAATGGTACTTCATCTTGTTTTTGCTGGCAGCACTAGACTTTGTACTTTTTTTGCTTTTTGGACCAGTTTTAAATCATGATTTTCAACATGGTGGCTCTTAAAAAAAAGGACAATGTTTGCAACTGCTTATAAAAGAGGATAATTCCTCCATTGGCAATCTATTGGCCCTTTGCTTATTATCGTTTCCTAAAATATCTTTAACCAGCAAATGAAGACAGTGACAAACGCATCAACGAAAAAAAAATTTTTAGGTACTTTTTTTCTAAAATTTGCCAGTCCATTTTGTTAGCTGCTGCGTTATCAGTCACACTTCCAACAACTTCGGATTGCTCTTTTAAACTCTCAATAATACGGCTTGTGTCTTCGGCTAACCATTGCCTTGTATGACCTTGGGCTCCCGTGCTTACAGGCTCCAAAAAAACGTGGCCGATGGTGAAGCAGCCATATAGTTCACAATTGGTTCACCTAAAATCCCCCAAAAAAATATTTTTTTTCTTCCTTGTGCATGCGGTTAAATGTTGTTACCATTAACATTTGTCCAAGAGTTAGTGACCACACAAATATGTTTTGGAAGTGCTTTTTGGACTTCGTCTCTTATTGTATTGAAGCATGAATCTAAATAACCTGTTGCTAGTTCTCTTCGTGTAGGGAAAACTGTCCCTAAAATAGTAAGCATTTTAAGAACATATTTAGAGTAAAAAATAAAAATGTGGATGTATACCTGGTCTACAAATATTCAGAGCCCTGCCCAAGTGTTCATCCTCCACTCTTAAATGTTCATTCTTAGTGTTAAGAGCATGAAAGCGAGTAAAAAGTTCATCTTTTATATCATCATTCAATTTTTCAAAGCATTTCATTGGTCAGCTAAAAAAAAGAATGCTCAGTACATAATTACAGAAAGAATTTATCTATTACAAACTTACCGGCATCCATCTCCAAGCTTTCTTGCTGCTACAGTTTTTCCTTTATAATTTATGTAAGTCCTCCCCTGAACTCTAGCTTTCTTGATAAAATTTCTTTTGTAATTTTCGTCATTTCTAATCCCTCGTTTTCTTTTCTTTGTAGCTTCTTCTACTGATCATGATTAATGATTAATTTTATTCAAAAAATGGTTCTCCCGGAATAAAATTGTACAGAGTGTCCCATTTTCACGTTGTGCCCGTTTTATAAAAAAAACATTGCCATGTTTAATTGGATTTTTTTCTAATCAGAATCTGTCATCAAAGGAATACTGAAGTTTTTCATTGACATTTGTTTTTTCTTTATTGCACCTGTTTCGGGTGCAGTGGCAGTGGAGGTGGTCTGAGTCTGGCCTAGGTATATTAAATAAATGCAGTTCAACAATAGCTTACAACATCTGAGATACATCTATCAATTTAAAATTATAACTCACCTTGACGAACTCCCGGCCTGATGCTTTTTTGAATTAAACCAGTCTGGCCTTTCTTCTTGTGGTTTCCCAAACATATGCTTTCTAAATGAGAAGCGATTCAGCATATGCCTTTTAGCATATTCAGATTTTTTGTGGTGGTTAATAGTCAGCTTACAATATTTACACCTAGTTGATTTCAAAGTAATGGGTTTATCTTCATCTGTAAATAGGTACAACAAAGCCGAACTTTTTCTTAGTTGATTTCAAAGTATTGGGTTTATCTTCATCTGTAAATAGGTTCCACAAAGCCGAACTTTTTCTTCCAGATTTTCTTTTACGGAGTCCCAATCCTACACTTATTTTGCGGGGTATTGACTCACTGTTTTCCAATTGTCTATTAGTTGAGCCCAGCCCCAGCCCAGTACTTGTATTGGGTTGTGGCTCATTTGATAGTTCATAATCTTGAATTTCTGATTCAGTTTCTGATGAACTCATTTCTTAAAGTTTTAAGGCTATTTCTTTGGTTCTGTGAAAAATAGCCTTATTGACGCCCAGTAGTAGATCTCTCGGGCGCCACCTCTCTTATTTATAGTGGTAGAGATCCACGTTTGCCAGTACGGGTAGCCTTTAAACAGTGGAGACTCCAGGTATGAAGGGGTGCAGGTAAAGTCAAAATAAAACAATCAGTTTAAATTAGTCAGATACACAGTGTCTTGTTACTTTCTAAAAGAAAATCGGGCACCGCATGCGCACCGGGACGCAGACGGCAGGCGGCATCTTAACCCGGAGAAGAAACTTGTCTTTCGTTTGTTCACTAGTCCACAATCCAACCGTACGTGAAAACTAGCACCCCACGGTCAACACTGTAGGTTTTTCAGGCTTTCCCTTCAATCACGGATGGATTAGGCACAGGAAACGCCTCCCGACAGTACTTGTGAAAATACTGACCAGGGGACGCTATCTACTGCTTTTCATAGTCAGCCACCTTTTGAAAGACAGAGAACGGCCTTTCACAATTTAATGTAAAGCCGCTCACCGCTTTTCTGAACGCGTTGGCGAGGACACACGTTCACGTGATTGAGTGAGGAAAACTGAAAGGAAATTTTTCAAACGACAAGATTCGCTTGATGAACAGCGTGGCGTAGCACTACACTAGAACAGACACTGCGCAAGACAGGATGGCAGGATTTTACGAAAGGTGATCGGGAGAGCGTTTTCTAGAAAGCGAGGCTTTCTGTCGAGTTTTTACCTTCGGAGGAGTAGAGTTCAGCTGTCATCTAATCTCCAACTCAGGTACCAAGCACGGTGCAAAAACTTAAATGGCAGGATTTGGAACAAGAATTGCCAAATCCTGCTGTCAGAGGGCGCCACTGTCGATTTAAAAATACGTGGGCGGAGTAAGAGGGAAGGAAAAGTTTCTTCCCGCCACCCGTCTCATCATAATATTTCGTCATTTTTCCCGGCAACCATCAGTGCCTAACTTGTCTGGAGCTGAGAGGTATGTGTTTTGTGGCTGTGAGTGTCGTAGTGCACTAAATTCTTCACTTTTACAATAAACCATCACGATAAAAATCAAATATCAAAATTATTTAACGTTGTGAACGTTAAACTTGTTCACTATACGTATCTGGAATATATTTGTGAATAGTGATCAATGATACGTTAGACTGCCGGAGTGCTGACGTCACGAATGTCAAATTGCTTTCCAAACAAGGTTTAGTTCTTTATATTTCTATTGAGCTCTTCCAAATGACGCCACAAGTTAATATAAAACGTAAAAAACAAGCGATTGTCAACAACCGCCGACTTGTGTCTGGTATTTTCAATACGCCTATGATGGTTGCGCATGTTGCAAAATCTGTGAATTTTTTTCATTGATTGATAAAGGATACGCTTGGATCATTTGGGATATTGATAGTGACAAAACAGTAGTTTTTTCAGATTTCAATGCGGAAAATCTAGTGAACAATGACATCCCCGTAGCAAGACTGCATTCAACGAAGTTAGATCCTTTCTGGTATTTAAATATCCCGTAAATTGAAATATGAAATTTGGATTTGTCTGTGCTTGAAAAGGTCGTTTTGAATATTGGTTTAAAATGGTCGTTGAAGTCTCTAACCATATCCTGATTTACTTCTACTACGCAAAATTTTTTGGATGTTCTGCGCACTAAATCTTTCCACTCTTCTGGAACATGAACTCTTTCCTTCTTCCTCTTCTCCTTCTCGATCAAACCGAAGGAATGGTCGCATGACAAGAAACTGTGGCCGGGTTCTGGATATTGGTGTATCACTTCATTAATCCGATTGTTTGTATTAACTACCGTATAAAGGTACTTCATCATGGTGTCATTTTTATTTTGTGCAAAGGCGTTATCAGAAAACAAGTACAGCTTTGTTACAGTATCGAGTAGAAAGTTCTCAATATAATGTTCTAAGAAACTGATTACCTCATTGCTGCCCTTCTTTAAAGTAACCTCATCACACATATAAAAAGTAGACCAACCTGATTTTCCAGAAAATACACAAAAGTTGTATAGCCATAGCTGGCGTTTATAAAAAACATCCCCGGCAGGAACGTGTGGCAACGGTAGATTTTGCTGGAAATCAAAACAAAGCGTTTCTATAGTGTCATCCGTTTTAGCTAAGGTTGTTTTTTCCTTTAAGGCAGTGTAAAATGTCTCAGCTTTTTTTACATGAAGTTGTTTCTCTATTTCCAACACCTTTTTTGCGTTAACATCCTGTTCAGCTTGAATGGCATTCTGGAGTCTGTCACATGTTTGACAGGTATCTGATCGGGGCGATCCGAAACTTATGTTAAAAGCAACGATGATAAAAATCGTATGTAACTCGAGGTTTACACTGCTTATTCCGTTTTAGTTTTTAAAAAATATCTGTTTCATATTTTTCTACGTATAACGAATGCATTTTTGAAACATTAAGTTCAGACGGTAAGTAAGTCCTTCCTTCATTTTTTTTCTCGGCTGTAGTGTGAGGAACGACGAGGGAAACGTTTAATGTGATCGTCAATAGTGCGAACAATATTTTCTGGTACTTTGTAAGGCCTGGATGAATGCTTACCCCTAATATCCGGTGGCGCTGAAGTTTTGTTTCTTAGAACAGTGGCTATACGGACCAGTCCATGCTTCCTGATACAATGAATGACACAAAGGGCTGTTCTACATACGATAAATTCACTACCTTCGACACGAACCTGTAAAGAAAATCACAGAAGTAATATAAGTATATAACTTCTCACAAATAAATAATATCTTACCTTGTACGCAAAAGTCACCGACTTTTCATTACCCCTTCCAGATCTTATTCTCTTTCTTGCAACACTTTTTACAATAATCAAGCCGCCTAAATAAATGTCCTGATTTTCCTGGTCAGCTAACTTATTAAATTGCTGCAGAATGTTATTTCTTTGTTGTTCATTGATTTTTACGAAACATCTGCGTCGGCAATCACAGTCTTTTCCCACTACTCTTTTTTTAGGCATTACGTTCCTACTTTTATAACCCACAAAATTGTAAAAGTTACTGGTTTGTGGAAGTATGCTTTGGAATTAAATACGACAATGAAAAATTATTAATGGACTTATATTAAATTTACAAATTTTAACAATCAACTACAATTGGCTGTGACAGACTTGTCAAATTATGGGACTGGCGCAAAAGCACCCCGGTACCTGCCTTACGGCTTAAACCATCCCACACCATCGAGCGAGCCACTCCAATAGAACCCACCAACCACCAACTCCCTAAAAATTAGCGGAGAAAGAAGACCCCGGACTAAGGCTGCCACGTCGAGGACTCCACAACAGTTTCTGCCAGCAGGTTAGCGATTTCCACATTATTGCTTACCACGCCCTCCCTGTCTCTCAATGCCCTACGTTCCCCGTATCTTATTCTCCCATTCATTCTATCCACTCTCATACATTCATCAATCACATGTCTGGCTGTCTCCACGCCTTGCCCGCAACTACAATCCCCCGTGACTTCCCCCCCTCCAGACCAAAACGCTGTAGATATCCTCTGAAGTTACCATGCCCCGTCACTAATTGCACACCTTTGGACCCCAGCCGCACATAATCCCGACCCACCAGTTTACACCACCCGAAGCACTCCCTTCCCTTGCTGCTCTCCTCCCACTCCAATTGCCCCCAACTCAACAATGCGCTCCTGGAGTCACGCGCCAATGTCCTTTTACGCAACAACCCCTGGATTTGGACTGAGCAAACCTCCAGGTCTCTGCCTCTCCTAGCTCTCTCCTCTGCTCTGGTGTTGCCTACTTCGGTAGCTCTGCTCACCCACCTTAATCCGGTCCCCTTTCCTGCACTCCACAGTCTGGAAGAGCCTGTCTGATCTGCAGGATCGATCTATTGTGACTCGCTCTACTCCTCACCATATCGATCGCCCCCTTACTGTCACTAACGATCTTATAGTTTTTCACGTCTGGAAGCCTCTCGACGAAGGCAAGTGCTTCCTTGATGGCCAGTATTTCCACCTCCAAACAGCTGAGCCCATCAACCGTCCTCAGTGACTCGCCAGTCCAACTTCCAGACACTGGATCGATCCATGCTATTCCGATTCCCCCCTTTTCCCTACACACGCTACCATCGGTCCAAACCGGATAGCCATCCTGAGCCCCTCCCCCACACCCAATCCTCCCAAGGCCACGGCTCTTCCCTGGGCATAACCAACGCATCCTTTCTCAACCTGCCGCTTTCTCCCGTTCTATCTCGGAACCTCTGTCTCGCCAATAATCTTAATGGGGGTAAACCCGCCAAAACACACAGTGCCTCCGTAGGCGTGGTACTGTAGGCCGAGACAACCGACATACAGCAAAATCTGTCCACAGCCGCCAAGTGCCTAGCTACCCGAGAATCCCGCCACCTCCGGCCCCATATCTCCGCCCCGTACAATACGGCCAGAAATATGGACTTCTCAATAATGACCTTGAAGTTTCTTTTTAACATCGTGGTCCCTCGATTCCTGTACGCCGGTTTTATACTACAAATTAGCTCTCCCGCCCTTGCCCTAGCTTCTCTGACATGTTCTATGAAATTCAGCTTGGCATCCACCGTGACCCCGAGGTATCGGATCACCCCCCTATCCCCCATCCTTATAACCGGCTCCCTTATCCTACCAGCTCTTGGGACGAACATCGCTGTAGTCTTACCCAGGGAGTACTCCAGCCCCGCTTCAGTCGCCCAGTGCTCGCAACCTAACCAACATCTAACCCACAACCCTTCCAACTCTCTGACTGAGGCCCAGCCAAGACTAGGACCTGGTCGTCGGCATACGCTTGCGCGTGAACCGGTCGGCCCTCCCCCAGCTCCGGCAAGTCCCCCGCCCTGGACACTCGCTCTTCGTAGTCTATGCCGTCCATCTTCCTAAACCATCCGGACATCCCAATGTTCCATAGCACTGGTCCGAGACTGGGCCCTGGGGACAACCCCTCTGTACTTCCATCTCTACCTCCCTGTTCTGTAGGAATTCCCAAGCCAACCTTAACTCTTCCATACCCATTAACTCCTTCATGACAACTGGGCCCCACATGGTATTGAAGGCATTTTTTAGGTTGAGGGCTACCACCAATGAGTGCCACCCCCTGGCCCTATTCTGCTCCATCCTTTCAACCAGTGCCTCCAGAGCGTCCACCGTGCCTTTCGTTCTCCTGAATCCGAGTATGCTCCTTCTCCCAGTATGCTTGGAATCTCCCAGCTATCAGCTTGTCTAGGACCCTGCCCAATGCACCCATCAGAACTATGGGTCTGACCCCCCCGCTACCCTTAGGAACCCAGACGACGCTACCCCTTTTCCATATCTTTGGAAATACCCCTTCTCCAAACAGGCATTCCAAAGGTTCAGCAACTCTGTATGTCTCTCTTCCCACAGTACCCTTACTAGCTCATTCGGCACCCTATCCTCACCAGCCGCTTTACCCGATTTAAGGCTCTTCACTACAGCATCGATCTCTCCAACACTAAAGGCCACCGAGGTACTTGAACGGTATCTGAGGACACTCTCCGCACAGATCATCCTTTCTGCTGCCATGTTTTCTGAAATGCTCGGGTGATGTTGACGTAGCATGGAACTATGCCACGCAGCGTCGTTGGCGTCTTCCACCCTCTTCGTTCCATTTACACGCCTAATGGCTTCCCAGACCTTGTACCATGGTTCTGTCTCCCCAAGCATTTCCAATTCATCCCGCTGCCATCCTACTTTTTTCTTCTCGAGCATCCTCTTATACGTTCTCCTCTCCAGCCTATAGCGTTCAAGGAATCGTGCCTCGTCTACCCCATTTCTTCTACTGGTCTGCCATACCCTTCTACACCTCTCTACTCTCCTCCGTGCCTCCTGAGCCTCCAGGTCCCACCACTCGTTACCGTTGCTGATAACAAGTGTTTTCGTCCTAATATGTCTCTTAACCATCTTCATACAGAAATTGCTGATCCTTTCCGCCATAACCTCCACACCTTCGTCAGCAGACTGGCGTCCAATCTTAGGTTCCCAAAAGCCCTACGCATTCTTTCCCAATCAGCCCCCTTGATGTCCCGAATCTTCCTCACTCTGCATCTACGCTGCACTCCCAAGTCCACCTCGTACACGAGTGCACAGTGGTCGCTCAACGTCTCAGTCTCCAGCACCGCCCAATTGCCAATATTTACACCCCGTACCCACACCGTGTCAACCCACTCTCTCCACGCGTGCTACTGAACGTAGCCAGCGAGTGTCTGGAGTTTCCACAAAGAAACTCCCCCCTCACCGCTCATTCTAGCAGCTCCGAAACCCTATTGTCCGTAAGACTACCACCCCAGGCCTCATTTTTCGCATTGAAATCTCTCCCAACAATCCATCTATCCCTCATGCCACCCCTCCCCCAATTATGCCTACTGGGTACTCCTACACTATTTCCCCCCGGCTCATCATACACAGAACTAATGAGGCAGCCCGCTACTGAGACCGTTACCATGTTGGAACCCGTAAGGTCCCTCACACCATACGCCCCCAACTCCGCTCTAACCCTGACCTGGACCTTTTGGTCCTGTTCACCTCCGAACGAGTCCCATCCTTCCCATCCTCCCATCTTACAGTATGGCTCTTGTATGAGCACCACATCGCAGGCCGCCTCACTAGCCAGCATCCCCATCAGGTCCCCTGATTCCCGTCCCCGTCCCACATTTATCTGTAGAACCTTCATCTTCCCCCATAGTCTATCCTCGCCGCCTGTTGTTTCTGTTTCCTCAGATACACTGGACATGACCTGTCGGTTGCCTCTGTGCGCCTTCCACTCCCATTCTCATACAGTTGGCGCAATCCCATATATCAGAACTAGGGCAGTCCATCGTGGCCTCCTCGTGGCCCTCCTTTGCACATCTGTAGCAGCATTTGTCCTCCTTGCATTCTGAGGCCCTGTGCCCAAACCTGCAGCACCTCCAGCACATCAAATCCGATATATTTTCCTCCACCCTGTGAAGCACCAGGTCGAAAGCTACTCTACCCCTTTTCATCATTATCCTAAAAAGTTCTTGGTCCACTTCCAAGACCCAGTGTTCGAGGTACTCACTCCTCCCCTTCCTCCTTGTAACCACCTTCATCGCCTCCTCCGCCTTACCTCCCATTCCCTTCAACGCTTCCCTAATGTCCATATTCTCGGCCACTAGTCCCTGGATTATATCCTGATCTTTGTATCCTTTCTCGATCCTCAGGATTGTTATTCTGGGTCTTCCATACGTGGTCTTGCCCACCTCTATACCCCCTTCGTCCCCTATCTTCTCCTTCAACCTTACCATCTGCGCCTCATCATAGCACTCCACAATCATAGACCCGTTCCTAAACTTCCTAACCCCCTTCACTCCGTCCTTTCCCACCACTTCTGCCGTCAATTTCCCTTTAATAGCCCCCATAATATTAACTCCTTCCTTTCCCTTTATAATGAGCTCATTCTTTTTCCTCGTAACCGGAGTAACCCAGCCACCCTTGTCTCCCTCGCCTCCCTTAGGCCTGTTACTGCCACCTTCCCCGGCCGGTCTAGCTACGCTAGCATATGTTTTGGTCGGCTGAACCGCCGCTGTCGTTGCCCCACTCCCAGCTGCAACACCCACCGGTACCGGCGCCAAACTCACACTTGCCACTGAGGCAGTCGACATAGTCCTCTGCCCCTGCCCCATCGCCTGATTGCCTACCGCCCTCTCTAAAGCGTATGGATGTCCCCCTGCACCTTGCGTTTCCCCAGATCCTCTGTCGACCTTGGCTCTGGCCAGTAGCTCGATAGATTTTTCTATCTTGTCAAGCCTCGCTGCCATTTTCCCATCTACTTCGTCACTTCGTCCCCCCTCTTTACAGTCTTTGACAGTCTTGTCAGTAAAAAAAATAAACTGGAATACTTATGTGTGTTTCTGCTTCGGTTGGTTGGGAGAAAGGCCTCACCCTCTTCGCTGCACTCATCCGCTGGTGGGTAGCGTGATTATCCGCTAACGTTGGAGAGCTTGTGAGACTCCACCAGTCTCAGTGCGAGCTACTTATGGGAAGGGTCAATTCTCGTATCTTCCTAGAAGATAACGAACCAAAAAAGGGTCTTTAAATTTTAATTTCTATGCGTGCAACGGAGCATTGGGATAGAGTTACCCCAAGGTTTTTAGGTTGTTGTTCCAAAAAACGCCAAGATGGACTGTCTCTTCTCTTGCTAGGATAATTTATCCTCAATATTAAATATACCATAAATATTAAATTGAACCATAGATACTAGAATGCGATAGATATATTCAAACAACTCCAATGCGTAAGATCCAACACTCTGATCTACTATAACTCAGGAATCTATAAATTTAATATATATTTAAAAGATACGCCAATTGACAGTTTAGATTCAATATTAATATTCGTCCAACAAAAGTTCGGTCCAAATTTTAAACAGTAGTAATTGTATAATTTGAGGTATATATTAGAAATATTAATTATTAAAAAGAAAATATTTGCTCTCTCTCTCTTCTCTCTCTCTATCTAAACATTAAACTACACCACGCGTAAGACACACATGGTCACTTACCGTCGGTCACGATCTTAGAGAAAAACGAATTATATTTAGGTTACAGTAAATTATGTGATTTAGAAGAATAAAGAGAATGAAAAGGAAACCGCCATAAATCTTTTCAAAAATCATACAGAGTGTTAAAAATTTAAAAATTAGAAAAAAAGTTGAATATTTCAAATTGGATTTGAAACAAATTTGCCTAACAAAAAAAAAAAAACTAGATAAGAAAAAGAATAAAAAAGTAATAGAAAGAAATCGTATATTAATATACCTTGATAGACAGGGAGTCACGACCAATCCGTATGACACTGACTGGGCCAATCTCGACAGATGTAAAAAAATCTAAAATTATAACAATTATTTTCAACTTCTCTAAGGAAACATAAGTGTATAATGTCAACTTCCGCCTATGATATAAGATAACTCAGGTTGCTTGTAAATTTCTGGCAGAGTCGCAGGGCTAAGCTACGTTCCCTCCGACGGACCCAAAAACAACAACAAAAACAAACACATCTCATCTGCTCTGAATGGCCCTTCGCAATACCAACAGCCACCACCAGATAAACACCCACGGTCCCAGATAAAACACAACTTGCCCTAACTGGTAAGCAAGGATTCGTTAAAGATGACATAAGTCGCCCCTACAATACAAAATATTATACAAAATCCCAGACGTTACAGCAGTCCCCTCCTGTTCGATCTCTTGAGAGTACTCCTGCATTGGCTGGTTCTATTCATGGCCCCTGATATTGCTAAATCGAACACCTCAGCGAGTTCTTGTTCATCAGCTTGCGTCTCAGTACATAAGGGAAAAAGATAAAAACAAAAATAATTATATATAATATTTTTTGTAATAGATTATATTTAATATGGATTTAGTAAATGCATCTTTAAAACAAACTAATATACACGTGCTACTAAGATAAAAATGATAAAAAATGATATATAGAAAATATGATTAAACGGGAGATAAAAAAGACAAAATACAAACTAAAGATATAGCCTACCTACCTACATTTAAAAAAAAATTTAAATAATTAAAATCATATTAGATAGTAAGAAATGTTTAAAAAAATAAAACACAATAATAAATAAAAATTTCCATAAAGGCCGTAGTTCTCGCTGCTCGTAACTTACCGGTCTGGTTAATTTATGGGACGGGTCCATAAAATTTAAATATTCCGTTGTAACGTACAAAAACGTTAACTAGGATAGTAAGTTATCACTTAGTAGATTAAAAATAAACGGTGATTAAATACTATAGTTCCACTATAATTGAGTTTTGCAAGCTTCTTTTCATGCGTATCTACAAGTAAAAAACGCACGTCACAACCCAGTGCGTGATAGGAAACGTATTTATATAACCTATGGTATTTGCTAAACAAATCATTATTGATTATTTTAACGGTGCATTATGGGTTGCCTCATAATAGTTTGACAGTCAGCTCCGGTATGACGGTTTTTTTTTGTTATATGATTGAAAATGTTTATATTGTGATCATTGAAGAAAGCGAATTAAAAATATATTTCGGATTGCTTATACTTAGTTTACATTCAGGTATTGTCCAATTAATATAGAATATTATAGCAATGCATGATTTTAAAAAGTAGTGTTTTTTTTTTTTTTTTTTTTTTTTTTTTTTTTTTATTTTCTGAAATTTTAAAATAAACAAAAAAAAAAAAAAAAAAAAAACAATTAATTTATTCAAATATCGTCTTATCATCCAAGAGCTTCCAAAACTATACAATTTCTTATCCACACGTCAACTATTTTTTTATAAAATCTTATTGGCATGCCTTAAATGTTTTGCAATTAACAAAATACTGTCTTTTGATTTAAACCTGCAATTAGAATATATTTGGTCGAATTTATCAGTTCTGCATCATATATCCGAAATTCAGATTGTGTCTGACACAACGAAGAGTCAACGTGCGACATGAACGACAAGAAAATGGCACTAAATAAAAATTGTAAAGTCTTAAAATTACTAATTACACAGTCGTCCTCTTGAGTTCTCTTGACCTAAAATCTATATTGCATTCCCTAAGATTTTAAATATTAAATGACTGAAACTCATACAAGTTTACCACAATTTAAACTTAAGATTAAACTTATTTAATTATGACTTAAATCCATAATTATATTTAAAAATACAAACTCATCTTACCGAAAGTAAAATATACATATACGATATTTAGTTTGTAAAAAAAAAAAAAAAAAAAAAAAAAAAAAAAAAAAAAAATAAATATATTATAATTTTAGAAAACTACATACGAGCATAAATAATCATGTAAGGTTGCAGGTGCACCCTATCATTAACACTGTAAACACGCCTTTTATTTAAACTAACTACAGAAACAATTTAAACGCCTAACCTAATAATAAAAAATACACCAAGCTCCACGAGCTCACCTCAGTTAAGACCGCCAAAAAACACCCCGTCACCCGCCGATGCCGAACCATAGATCCTCCTTCAAGTCACCGCCCGCCAGTTCTTCTCTGTAGCTCGCAGCGTTGCCGATGCTACTTCGCCGTGCCCGTCGCCATGTTGCCATTTTCCTTCGCCTCCCTGAAAAATTACTGGTTACATCTCGGCCATCCTGATAAAAAGAGATTAATGCCCTCATTATCATTTAACTCTTATAATATTCATCAGATCTTGGGCGATCTACGCCCCAGCGCCATCGCCTATTCACTTCATTCATGCTCACTTTCGTTCCTGGCATTGCTACTACTCCAGATCTGCCTTACAAAGACAAACACCGCACCACAAACCACTAAATGCTTTATAACCCCTTACGCCTTTTTTACCGCCATTATGATCCATATCTGTCTCTTTCTAATCACTTCACCACTTTTATATGGGGATCATTCACTCTACATAGAACTGTGTTAATCATCGTGTCGCCTTGATACGCCTCTCTCCCATGAAAAAGTTCCAGCCTTGTCGCCAGTTAACACCAAATCGACGCCCAAACCTTAATATCTATCTCACATGGCCGCCTGCAGTTGCAACTTTACGCCTTCGATCAAATACCACCTTCATTTTACCTTTGTCAGGTTTTCACTTGCTTTCCGCCGCCATGAAAGAAGTTTAGACTTATATCATCATAAGTCTCGCCTTTCGCCAGGGGTGCATTCGCCATTTGCACATCGCCAGACAGACTCGTATTGACACCATCATCGTGTGCAAACATCAGCTAGGTCGGGGAAAACCCACTGCTTTGATTAACGGTGCGATTGAGACCCCAAACAATTTCATTGAACTCTTCATTCCGATTATCTTCAGATATTGCACTTGCCTCTATTGCATTTAATAAAGTACGATTCTGCCTTTCAACCTGACCATTCGCCCTTGGTGTAGCAATTGCATTCAACACGTGTTTTACACCTCGCCCCGCCAAAAATTCAGCAAACGCCTTGCTTGTAAACGCCAGCCCGCGCACATACGGCAAAATAGGTACTTTACAGCGACAAAACCATATTTTTTTATTCAAACTAAGCACAAAAAAACACAGCTAGTAGAATTCTATAAGTAACTCCCCATTCTAAAATTTCGTTTATGATTGTTTTAACTACCGAAATATAATTTTATAAAAAGCAACGCGGCTTCTGCAAGCAGACATGCCTCGCGCGACTATCACGCTAACCTTGTTACGTCAGAATATGTCACAGTTACAGTTAGTATTTGTATCGATTTCAAAGTATTTTCCGTTGATTATTCTAAGATGGATCCATATGAGGCTGACATG